>NW_007249710.1:26132-118533 GCF_000164805.1 Carlito syrichta | reverse complement strand
GAGATGCTCAAACAGATCGGATTATGTCGCACACCCATACTTTTTCAGAGGTTCCCAGGAGACATCTGTTGGTCTGAAAACTCCCCAGCATTTGAGAGGATACCATTGGACCTCTTTTCTGGGGAGAATACTTGTTCAGGAGAAATTTCACTTAGGTGGAGACAAAATTTCCTCCCAATAACCAAGAATCATGGAAATTTTCCTGAATGCAGATCAGCCCTGGATCAGGGGTCAGTTTAACCAAACTATGAATCCAAGTTAAACAACATTTAAGTAAGCAAGGCACAAATGGTCAATATTTAATCTTTGTTACATACCCCGCCACTCCACAGCATGTAGCTCTAGTAACTCCAGAGAACCTCTCCCCACTTTGAGAGGTCGGGGCAAGTGGATTGCCTGAGCCCGCGGGTTCGAGACCAGCACGGACAACATGGTGAGCCCTCATCTCTACGATAAATCAAAAATAAAAATAAAAAAATTAGCCGGGCATGGTAGCATGCGCCTGTAGTTCCGGCTACTCAGAAGACTGAGGCAGAAGAATCTCTGGAGCCCAGCAGGTTGACGTTTGGTGGCCATGAGTGTGCCACTGCACTTCAGCCTGAACGACAGAGTGAGACTCCAACTCAAAAAAAAAAAGAATATTTGCTCCCCAGTGTCCAACAAACATCTCTAATCCTTAGCCCCTGGACTTGGACTGCAGCGCCCCCGGCGGGCAACCAGCTATTTGAGTTTTCCAGTCTCATTTTCACCTGGGCGACATCTCACCTAACCAGCCGTTCTGCTTTTTCACCTTGTCTCTCAGGTGAAGGAGGCCATGCAGCGAATCCATGACCGAGGGAACATTGGCAAGTTAATTCTGGATGTAGAAAAGACCCCGACTCCACTGGTGAGTGAAAAGCAGCAGAATCTGTTCAATTCAACACAAGAGATGTACCAAGGGTCGATTAGGTATAGGCACACGTGGGGTGGCAGGAAATACAGGTCAATTGTGGACTAGCGGAGGAGACCAGGGGTAACCAAATGATTCCACAGATGAGGGATTCATCACAAACCAACATGAATGCTAAGAAGGGAAGGTGAATGCTGCAGTGAGAGCATTTAATGAGCAATCTGAAGGCGTAGACAGGAAGTGATAGGAAAAGTAGTCCTATTACAGGTGCCATCTCTTGGCTGCCACCAGTGGGAGAAATTCCTGATAAATTTCAATAAGTTAACATTCACGTTCCTAGCAGAATAATGCCAACTGTCTCTGAGAGGCTTCCTGATGGTTCCATTGATTTTGTCTTGTTTTACACCCTTATACCCAGGGGGTACCAGCAGGAATAGAGTACGTCCAACTCACATCCCATCTGCTCTTGCCAGGGCCGCTTGAGGAGGGACTGTGTTGTGTTTTAGTCAATGCACAGGCTATCAGACTGCGTGGATTCAAGCCCAGCTCTGAGCCTCTGTCTGTATCTGGGGCAAGTTACCTGGCAACTCAGCTTCAGTGCCCCATCTGTAAATTGGAGATTGATCAACTCTCGCAAGTCAGTTAGAATGGCATTCCTAAAGCATTGTCTGGTAAATACGAAGTTCCAGGTCATGTGTAACAAAGAAAATATTTAAGAGGGGTGTTTTGTTTCTTTGTTTACACTCATGTTGAGTCTTGGAACTATAACAGTCCTTTATAAAAGAGCAAAAACCTAAAATTTCTTGCATATTTTAGTCTAAAGAGTGTGTTTTTTTTTAGAAAGCAATACTTTTTTTGACTTTTGGAACCATCATGTAGTTTAAGTGCGTGACGGCCATTTCACTCAATGAAGGACAATTTAATAAGAGGGCATCTTACAATGTCTAAGTGATTAATTACAATATGTATATAGCTTATTAAATGCTTACTAAGCCCAGGACTGTTGGAAGGTCTATGAGGGGACAAAGTTAGGGAAGAGAAAGGGGCCAGGATGCCAGTCTTCCTTGCCCCTACATGGTAGTTCTTAAACAGGTGACCAAGTCTGTTTCAGCCCCATCTGTAGCAGGCCTACAGAATCCAGATCCATTCTGACAGTTTATTGCTTTTAAGCAAAACAGGTGACACCAGCTTCCCACTGTGATGCCTGCCCTCATGACACATGAGATGCTGCTGGGTCCTCAGGCAAATAGGAAGGATTGTCTGGCTAAGGGGGGATTCTCACCCGAGCAGGTGCTGACCAGCCCACCTTTCAGGGCAAGAGCTCGGGAGCTATCTTGGGATATGTCATTGTCCTTCTGAACCTCCTGAAGGCTTTGGGACCTAAAGAGACAGTGGAGACTGGGTATTAGGAGCATCCGTGTGATGGGGAGGAGGCCACGACCCGACTAAATGGAGGAACAGACTTGAAGGAGAGTCGAGATAAACGGAGGGCACCGGAAGATCAGGGGTAGATCCAGTGAGGACAGTTCTAGAGTCGGTACCTGATGGAAGAGGAAACAGCAACCAACTCCAGGCTCTGCAGGGTGTCGCTCTCCCCTCAGCAGGTGTTGACGGAGGGAGCCTCTCCTGCCCAGAACCTCCTCGCAACTAGGCTGGGCTAACATGGAGTGTGTCATGGGGTCAGAGCAGAGGCAGAGCTGCTGCCTCCCGACCCCACAGAACCAGAGGGCAAGTCTGCCCTGAATCTAACCATCTGGCCAGTGCCCAGAGAATGAGAATGGCCTCATCTGAAGGCTACTGACTTCTGCCTCCCCCACAGCTTCTGTGGTAACATCACCTCAGGGTCCATTATTGCTGTAAATAGAACTAACAACAATAATTATTATTATTGCTACTACGTCATAGAGCCACTGAGAAGATTAAAAGGGGTAATGACTAGGCTGGGCGCAGTAGCTCATGCCTATAAGCCCAGCACCTTGAGAGGCCAAGGCAGGAGGATTGCTTGAGCTTAAGAGTTTGAGAGACCAGCCTGGGCAGCATAGCGAAACCCCATCTCTACAAAAAAAAAATTAAAAAGTAGCCAAGCATGGTGGCATATGCCTGTAGTCCCAGCTACTCGGGAGACTGGGGTGGAAGGGTCGCCTAAGCTCAGGAGATCAAGGCTGCAGTGAGCCGTGATCAGGCCACTGCACTCCAGCCTGGGCAACAGAGACCCGGACTTAAATAAATAAATATACACACTTTTAAAATAAAACAAAAGGGGTAATGTGTGGGAGGTACCAGCACATTGATGAATATGTGATATGCACTACTAATGGAGTGTTCTCATGGTTAGTTATTCATGATTCTATAAGTATTTCTTGCAAACGTACCTCATTGCAGGAAAGAAAACTAGAGAGACCTGACCCTCTCCCATGGTGCCTACAGTTCAGTGAGGGCAGATGGACGTTGGTCAACGAGCCGCACATATAAATGGGGCAGTGCAGCTGTTGACCTGTGCTGCAAAGACGAGGCACCGGGCCACGAGAACTTGTCATAGGAGGATTGTTCCAGTTAGGGAAGTCTGGAAAGTCAAGGAAGTAGGCTGCGCCCTGAAGAAAGAGCAGGCATTAAGTAGCCAGAGGGGACGGAGGGATGGCACCCCAGGAAGAAAGCACTACATGTTCAAGGGCTCAGAGAGAAAGTCCAAGCCCAGGTAAGACAGCACAGCTGGGCTGAGATTTGGGGACCGAGTTCAGAAGGGGACATGGGGAAACAGAACTCATACACCCTGAGCCTCTATCATGTGCTTAGACCTTGGCTAGATACTTTATATACATTATTTAATTTTCTTTCACCTGGTTCTTATATCAACTTGGTAAGGTGGGTGGGTTGTCCCCCATTGTAGTGATGAAGGAAATGAAGATTCAGAAGGGTCATCATAACTGCCAGGTGCAGAAACTATATTCTAGTGGGGGAATATAGACAGCAAAGTAAATAAACATGCGTTTGACTGGGTGTGGTGACTCGTGTCTGTAATCTCACCACTTTGGGAGGCCGAGGTAGGAGGATTGCTTGAGCCCCGGCGTTCAATACCATCCTGGGCAATATAGCAAGACCCTGTTTCTACAAAAAAGGTATGTTTTTTTAATTATCCAAGTGTAGTGGTGCACACCTGCAGTTCCATCTACTTGAGTGGCTGAGTTGGGAGAATCCTTTGAACCTAGGAGGTGGAAGCTACAGTAAGCTATGATGGTGCCACTCACTCCAGCCTGAGCGATAGAATGAGACCCTGACTCTAAAATGAAAACAACACACACGTTTGTTAATGTTGTTTCTGCTCTTACTAAGTGACAGCATTAGGGCTTGAACCCTGGTATCCCTCCCACGTCCCTTGGCACTCAGTTCTCCTACATGCCACGGACTTCCTTTGCCAGCACCGGCCTCTCTTTAACTAAGAGCCAGTTCTGGCCACCGCAGCATGCTTGGTTTATGCACAGAACCTGCCAGGGATGCCTGGGAGATAACCCACCTCCCTGAGAGTAGCTCTCAGCCATGCCCCGGCTTCCCCACCCCTCAGGAGGGTAAACTCTGAGGCATGTCCCTCGTGGTCTTCCAGAGGTGCCCAGCAGGACTGGGTCAGCTGCCCCAGTATATACCCTGAGTTGGCTTCCTTGTATTTTCTGTCTTACTTCCTCTCTCCCCTGCTATTGTTTCCTGTGATCACTTCCCAACCTCCAAGTATTTGCACTCAAACCCCCCTCTCAGAGTCTGCTTCTTGGGAATGCCCAACACAGGACAGCTCATCCCACACTGCCTTCCAAGCAAGCAAGCAACTCTGGCTCCTAGTCCCCAAGAAGTCCTCCCATGGGTTTTGTCAGGTGCTCAGAGAAGGAAGGGGCCAGATCCATCCTCTGTTGAATTACAGATGGCCAACGACAGCACAGAGACCAGCGAGGCAGGGGAAGAGGAGGAGGACCACGAGGGAGACGGTGAAAACAAGGAGCGGATGCCCTTTATCCAGTAATCCAGGACCCAGGTGGGAGAGAGTAAAGGATGGCTTGGAAGAAGATGACTCAGCTGAGAAAACTCTTCTGTGCCCCAGTGAACAAATGCTATAGTCCAGTGTGTGTTGTATTTGTCTGCAGTCAGCTGAGCTAAAAAAAACAAAAACAAAAAAAGCTGTTGATCACTGTTGTTTTATGAAATTAAGTGCCAATCTCATTCCATGCGGTATTATGTCCCTCCCCGTCCTGTGTGTGACATGTTCCTCCTGCCGCTGTATCAAAACCATCCATCTGTGGGTCCTTCTCAACGGTTCCAGGACAACCTCGCAAATTAAAATGAGGCCCAACGCTTAAGATAAGTTTGGGTTAAAAGGTGTTATTATCACAGGACCATCCAGGTCCTAGAATTCTTCAGGCCAATGACGCTTTTTTGCTGCCAGCCACCCAGGTCTCTGATAAGGTCATTTGCCAATGTGGCCAGCAGAAAGAAGGTAGGCCAGAAGACATCTTCATGAGTCCATAAATTTAGAAACTCTCCAAATAGTATTTTTTCTCTCTCCATGGAAGAGGCAACTTCAGCCAAAATATTTGAGCCGCTTTGATTTGAGCCTCTTTTCTCTGACTGTCTGGTATGTGTTTGAGCCCTTCGCTGATTTTTACTCATAAACACAGGGAGGCAGGCATGGGTTTTTCAGGGTAGAAGAAGGGTCTGCAGCGTGAGCGTGAGGACCAGCCACAGAGATTTCTCCTCCCCAAAACCTGCCTCATCAGCCGAATCCTTCCCCCAGCCATGCTTACTTTAAGTTTAGGAAAACTCACCCCATACAGGACTCAATCAGAAGTCATTGCTGAGATTTACTTGTGTCTGCACATTTGCCATCAGCATTACCAATTTTGTTATTTTCAATTTCTGGTAGTAAGTGGCCACCCTAACCTTGGATCACCCAAGGAAGAGCCCCCTTACAGACCACAGATGGAAAAAAAAAATCAATAAGTATTTTTTTTCTTGCCAAAGCGTGTTCCAACACATAACAAATTCTAGTGTTACAAAACGTTGAAAGTCTGATGTGCAGTTCCTTCCCTCCAATATGTAAACCCATGGTGCAAAATATGTAGCACCTTTGCTCTCGGGAAACCAGGGACCAAGCTACTTGCTTGCACACCTTGTTCAATTTTCCATCTCCTAAGAGGCCCCACCCCCATACCATCTGACCAGACTTGAGAGATAAATACAGTTACCCTCAAGGAAGAGAAAGAGTCTCAATGTCTCCCCAACAGAATTCCTCCTTCGCTGTTTCCGGTCCTTTTAGCCAAAAGAGTTAACTCCGTCACTCACAAACCAAGCCTGAAACACAAGAAGCCCATGCGATTAGCGCCTCAACTTCCTTCGTGTTCTGGAAAACATCAGAGGGTTCCCACATTTTTCAATTTCTCCACCAACAAGCCCACCTTTGGGTGGACCCAACTCTTTCCCCAAGTGACAGGAATAAATACATCTCAGCAGTTATCTGTGTGATTTCCAAAATCCCTTTGTAAAAAATGTCACCTCGTCCATCATGTTCTTTTTTTCGATCCTAAGCTTGTGATGATAACATATTTATGCCAAATATTTATCTGAAAGAAGTTTCTCCTCATTGTGAATGTATGTGTAAACTATGAAGACAAGAAAGGGTGCTGCCATCAGATGAGCCAAGGGATGGGAGAATTTCAAAAGAAACCAACATCATCTTCTCTTTCTACCCAAGGGCTCACTAATATTCCCGTTCTGGGCCATCGAGAGAGATCATGGGGTGATTATGCTCTCATTACCTTTGCTAAGTGCTATATTACTGGCTGTGTTTCTCCCATAACCATGCTAAAAAGGAGGTCTTAAGAAGAACTGCTATCCAAGGGACATCCCTAGTAACCTGGCAAAAATGGCATTTTCCAGGGTTAGAGGAGCAAAGAGCCACTGGTCATATTCTAGGACTCTCCATCTCTAGGGTGGTGGGAACTTGACATTCAGAATCTAACTGGTCTTTGTTATGTCTAGAGGTAAAGCGTAAAAAGTCATTGCTCCCCAAATCTGTTTGTTGTTTTTTTTTTTAACTAGCAACGTTAATCCAATAATCACAAATACGCCAGTTAGCTACAGAAAACCCTTTCTTCTCCTCAGAATACAGAATGAGAAAACTAGAGTTTGACCAATAAGATCCATTTCTGCCATGAAGAATGGGGGAAAAATAAAATATTAAAATTTAAGCACCTTCTTTCCCGTCTCTTGTTTGTTTTTCTGAAGAAAGTGTAAAGAACGTCTCAGTCTGCCTTAAAGGGACTGTGAAGGCTTTTTTGTAATTTAAGCTTGATTGGAGTGAACCGAAACATTGTCTAATGTCTTTGTGGCTTTAGAGCTTTTGTTATATTGTGCCTACAAAGCAAATTATGTTTACATAAAAAATATAAATAAAGTATTCAGCATAGCAAAACCTCACCTGGCATCTGTTATTACACATAAATCATTTTTTGATAAATGGTCCTACTATGAATATTCAAGGAATGGGTAACAGAAAAAGGAATAATTGACTGGGCATGGTGGCTTACACCTATAATCCCAGCACTTTGGGAGGCTGAGGTGAGAGGGTTGCCTGAGCCCACAGGTTCGAGACCAGACTGGGCAACTTGGTGAGACCTCATCTCTACAATAAATCAAAAAAATTAGCCGGGCATGGTGGTGCATGCCTATAGTTCCACCTACTTGGAAGGCTGAGGCAGAAGGATCACCTGAGCCCAGCAGGTCGAGTCTTTAGTGACCGTGAGCTTGTCACTGCACTTTAGTCCAGGCAACACAGTGAGACTCCAACTCAAAAAAAAAGGAAAAATTTAAAATGTGATAGAAGTGTCTCTAGATGAGAAACTAAAAACTTCATGCAGAAAATAGGGGTCAACATGAAAAAAGCCTTTAGAAAAACATTCAGTTTCACTCAAGCTAGAAAGTAAAACCACAGATAAAAAGAACTATTAAGAACATCACATAATAAGTGATGATGACAACAATGGTGATACAGATAATAATAATAATAATAAAACAACAATTATAGTGGCAAAAATTTATAAGGCACCTACTATATGCTACTAAAAGAATTGTATGTGTATTAATTCACTTATACAGGTGACAAGCCCTAATAGGTAAGGTCTAGCATTAGGCCCACATATAGGTGACAAGACTGAGGCACAGGAACTTTTACACTTGCCTAAGATCACACACTAGTGACAGAACCAGGACTCACCAATTTCAAGTCATGTTTCACTGCTAGAATCTATGCTCTTAACCACCCTATCGTGCTGCCTTGAATCTTAAATACGGGTAAAATGCAATACATTTCAAATGGTCATCCTTTGCTCACCTGAAACTCTTTAGGGATTCTGTCTCCTCTGACTTCAAGGATATGCTTGTAAATTTGGTGTGCGTTGTTGCAAATAATATGCATGTCAACAAGCATCTTTTGGGGGTGGGGATCTGGCCCTTCATCCAAGTGTTCAGGGAAGGGCCTGATTTGAAAACTCACACATCTCATCAACAATTTTCATTTTCATCATCTAAAACCCTGAAGGTTATGAAGAGATACACAAAAGTAAATCTCCCAGGGCTGGGATTTCACAGAAGAGGAATCCATTACTGGGGGGTAGGAGGGAGGCTGTGCTATATTTTACTATATTTTTCAGCAGGAAGCCAACAAAATAGAGTCAGGATGCATGTCGATAAAACACCTCATGTATAAACCTGAATTAACAAAGTAGAAAAGTTAGTGAAAATTTATTGTCAGTGAATTCTTATGAAGTCACATTGTATCAAGAATTTTCTCATACGTTCTTGCTCGTTGTTCACGTTCTCTGTATAAGTCCCGTAGCTGCACCTAGCCAGTGTGGGTGATGTGTCACATTTAAACACAGCCCAGCCACAAAAACTGGAATCCAAACTAAAATCCATACGTTCACTTATAACTCTGAGAATGAGAAGGTGGTCTAACAGCAGTTGGAAACAAAATATTTTTGATCAGTTTGCAGGAGATCAGGGTAGTAGTGGAGGTAAACGTTTCAGAAGTCATTAGGGGCACACAGAACATTTGTGTAAGACCAAGGAGATGAGAAATTTGAAGAATAGAGTTGAAGTATGAGATTGTGGGGATGGAGTGGCATAGGAGAGAAGCACAATGGGAAATTGGTGCTGGTTTAAGGGTCTCTGAAGGTGGTAATCTTGAATGTCCAAGGAAAGGAAGAAGGACATGCAATGATGTGACCTGAAAGCTTGATGGTGGAGGATATTTCTGAGGGTGAGTGCAGGGTTTAATGGGAGGAGAGCTGAGAGATGGGCCCAAAGGTAGTTAGGAGTCAGACAACAAATGCCTTGACTTCCTTTGCCCTGGTTTGAGTTCTCCAGAATCAGACACTGAAATAAGAATTTGAATGTAAGTCATTTTGGGGAGATGACCCAAGAAGCACAGATGGCTGCGGGGGAGTGGAGAAAAAGGGGAAGGAAGCTTATTCTGGGTATGTTGGTGAACAGGTCACCACTGTAGGACACTATAAGTGTGACCAGAATAGTCCCACTTGCAGGGTAAAGATGTGGTCATGTTTACCTATCAGTTCCCACGCATTGCTGTGGGGGAACTACTCCCAATAAGGGTGCTGATTCTCTGCCCCTCCTGTCTTGTCCCTTGTATGAACCGAGCATACTGCTGTGGCCAGTGGCCTCAGACAGGGAGCCACAAGAAGCTGTTGGTTTGTATGGCAGCAGTGAAAGGATATAGAAGCGGTGCCCACAACTTCTACTATAACTTGTCTTGAGCACTTACTTTGTTATCTTTAAGTCAAAGAGAGAAGCTTTTTAGGCTTTTCATAAACTATATTCCAGTTTTAGTAACCACTCCCAACTCCAACTATCCTGTTTATCTCACACCACTCCTTCCTTTTTTGCATTTTCTTTTGTTAATTGTTAGCTTCACTAAGAGAATAGTTTCAACTCAAACAAGACAGCCAAAATGCCTCGCCATCTCACCAGGATACATTAGTCCATTGGATCTTCCTACCAAATGTCAAGCCTCTTTTTCATTGGGACAAAAAAAAAAAAAAATCTGTGGCTCTGTATTACACAGTACCACATGTTTATTCAAGGCATTTTTTTTTTTTTTGAGTTGGTGTCTCACTCTGTCACCCAGACTGGAGTGCAGTGGCACTCTCCCAGCCACCGCAGCCTCAACCTGCTGGGCTCCGGCGATCCTTCCGCCTCATCTTTCCAAGTAGCTGGAACTACAGGTGCGCCCTACCATGCCCGGCTAATTTTTTGATTTATTGTAGAGATGAGGTCTCGCCAAGTTGCCCAGGCGGGTCTCGAACCCGCGGGCTCAAGCAATTCACTCACCTCAGCTTCCCAAAGCGTGGGATTACAGGCTGAGCCACCGAGCCCGGCTTATTCAAGGCATTTTTCATGAGTATTTACTAGGCACAGGATCCTGTTCTGTATCCTAGAAATAGAAAGAAAATAAACCAGGCATGGTGGCTCATGCCTGTAATCCCAGCACTTTGGGAGGACAAGGCGAGAGGATTGCTTGAGCCCAGGAGTTCAAGACCAGCCTGGGCAATATAGCGAGACCTTGCCTCTACAAAAAAATTTAAAAATTAGCCTGGCATGAAGGTGCACACCTGTATCCCAGCTACTCAGGAGGCTGAGATGGAAGAATTGACTGAACCCAGGAGGTCAAGTCTGTGGTGAGCTATGATTATACCACTGCACTTGAGCATGGAAGACAGAACGAGACCCCAGAGAGAGAGGGAGAATTAAAGTACTTAAAGCACACAGTATAGTGCCTGGCACACAGTAAGCACTCAACATTAGCTTCCTTTTTCTAGACCCATTTGCCAATACAGGAAAGAATGAGATATTTGGGAAATACTCAGTAGCTCCCATCTTCTTTTTTTAAACAACGAGACTCTATAGATCTCGATACTGTACTTCCAGATTTGTTTGTGGGAGGAAAAAAATAAATGTTTTTACATTCTCTGCCATGAGCAGAATGAGCAGAACAACTATTACCAGCCAAGCAAAGATGCCGGGAAATATGTCCCAGAGTTATTCAAATTGGCACTCAAATACCCAAACAAAGGAGAAATAAGGACAACAGAAATATCAGCACAGCACAGGCATGTGTACCCACAGGAATGAAGAGCGTAAGCCTTGGAATCTTTCAAATCAGGGAGCAAATTTGGGCAATTTGCTTGCCGTCTGAGCTTCCCCCTTTTAAAACAGAGATGATCATATTGTGTATGTTCTAGAAGATCAAATGTAACAGTGCATGTGTAACCTTATTGAAAACATAACCCACACATTCCAGTGCAAAAGCCACATTATGAATGCCTTCAAGACAAGGATTTTCAATTCATTCAGCAAAGACTGATCAAATGCAGAGCATGTTACTGGAATAATATGTGTAGTATCTTAGTTACAAAAATAAGATATGTATAGCCTCTGTCATCCAGGAGCTCATAGCTTAATGATGTGCTTTTAAAAAGTAAGTTTTATCTCCTGTGCAAATGGCAATTTATTTGTAGAGCCTGCCTTGGTTCTGAGAGCTTATGTGGGCTAAGTGGGAAAGAGTGCTGTAATTGATGAAAATGTCAATCAGGAACAGAGGACGAGAGACGTCTAGAAGCAACTGTCATTAGGCACATCAGTGGAGAAACACAAGGTAGTTCCATGGAACAGTCCACTTAGATATTGCATGCATCAAGAAAAGAGATAAGATATTGATAGGACCAGATTGTGGAAAGCCAAGAATTTCACTTCAAAGGTTCCGGATTTTGTACTAAAGTGGGGAGATTTGTCAAGGGATTAATCAGGAAATTGCTGAGAAAGGTCATAGGTAAGTAGCAGGCCATGGGAAATATTCTTCAAATGAACTTTACCATTTTACTTGATCCAGCTGTGGAAAGTGGAACAGATGGGGGTGCCATGTTAAAATAACAGTTCTTTGACCCATTTCCCAGTATCCACCCATAGTCTGTTTAGTCATGAGTTTAGGTGGCTACTAAATTGGCATGAGTAGGAGAAGCAATGAAACAAGGAGAGGATGGTGGGTCAGGCTTTACCTGAGGAACTGGGATGTCTTTTCCATAGGAGGCCCCCAGAAAGTAAATCACCCGCTATGGGAATCAAAACTAACACAGGACAATGACACATGTGACATGCTCATAAACACTCATAAATACTGGAATGGTTTTCAAAAACTGTTCCAGCTCAGATTCAGGAGCTTTCCATAGAGTAAAACCAAAATCAAGGCAAACCATGAAAACAAAACTCACATTTATTGAGGACTTACTCTTTGCCAGGCATTTTCCACATACCCTCACTAAATCACAGCAATACCTTGAAAAGTAGGCATCATCCCCACTAAGGATAAAGACACTAGATTTCAGAGAGACTAGGTGGCCTGCCCATGTTCACTCAGTCAGAAATCAGAGCAGTCCAGGACTCCATAAGACAGAAAGTCTTCTCCCAAAGGCTAGGGAAGATGGGGGTTAGCAGTTCCAACTTAACATCCTCCTGGCAGTTGGAATCTCCGCTTTTGACAAACAAAAAGAACTTCCTCTTCATCGCTCTAGTGTGAATTAAGGTGCTCTCAGGAGGGCTTTGATTAGTCCAGCTTGAGTCACGTGCCCATCCATAACCAATCATTGACCAAAGGGATGGCTATTCTGATTGGCCAGCCTGGGTCACATGCCCTCCTGTGATTGGCCATGGTAGGTTCCACCCTACTAAGACCATGTCAAGTGCCAGAAGGATAGACCCTCCTAGGAAGAAATGCTGGGCAGTTAAACCTATGTTTATCATAGCTGCAGTACATTGAGTACTCACTGTGTGTCAGATACCATTCTAAGGCCCTGTAGCAATCACCATTCATATCCCGCCACATTCATCTTGGTACACCAAACTTTACTTACAGCTATAGGCAGTTCCTGACATTGGGACAGCTTCCCACTTCAAGCACCTACATTGGTCTTTCTTCTTCTGTGCCTGCAGGCTTACTCCAACACTGCGGGGCACAAATGCACAAGGGTAACCCAGAATTACTGCAGTGGGGAGTAGGGCAGCCCCAATCAGTGAAGGATGGAGCCAATGGATAAATGTTTCATATTTTCCATCTTCTGATGTATTATTCTGAGGCATGTTTCACACAGTATCTCAAGGGTACCATCCGTGGGATCAAGCCCAAGTTGCCTACAACGGCAACTCACTCATCAGCATGCCCCCTCATTGGCTTTTTCCCCTTATTTTATTCTCTGACACTGCTTTCCGAGCTTACCTTCCAAATAAAATACCTCCATCCAAGTATTTACCTGAGGGGCCATTTTTGAGGAACCCAAATAAAGACAGCATTAACAACCCTATAAAGTAAGTGGCACCATCCCCATTTTATTGAAGACAAAATGAAGTTCAGAGAAGTTAAATAAAATGCCCAAAACTACAGAGCTAGCAACTGAATTTTCAGATTTTAAGCCTAGAAATCAAGCCAAGCTCTTTCTAATACCCAAGTCACTGAAAATATGCAGTACTGCTTAAGTTGGAAAAAATTATTCAAAAGCTAAGCTAGTGTCATAATTAAAATGATTTCTGGGGCCAGCCCTTCTCAGTTTTTCAAAAGTCTGCCCAGGGTGTAAGAAGGGATTATTGCTGTTTTCCTGACTCTGAAGAACTCTATCCAAGGCCAACGGGAAGGGGCCCAGCAGCCGTGATGAGTTAATGGACCATGCTGGGAAAAAGGGAATCAGACCAACACAAAGAATAACAATACATTTGGTCTCTTTACCTTTTGCTAAAACAAGCATAAATACCTATTTACTGAGCCTAGGCGAATGCTCAGGCTGACTGCTGATGCTAAAATCTGCTATGACTACTGCCTTTGGGGACAGAAGTCTGAGTATCCCAAAGATTTTGAGGTTAATCAACTAGCAAGTAAGAAAAGAAGTCAGTGCATCTTCAGATTGACACTTAGAGTATTCAGTTATCAATTAGATGAATTAAGAGTATATCAAAAACTTCTATTCTCACTCAAGAGTCTCAATGTCTCTCCCTCTCTCTCTCTACCCCCCAAAGTAAACCCCTTATTAAGAAGATTCAGCTCAATTCTACAAATATTTACTAAGCCTTAGCTATGTGCATGACCTTGTTTTGTTTTTCATGGTATGAAGAATTCAGAGGTAAACACAGCCTGGCCACTGTTGGCAAAAGGCCCACTATCTAAAAGATAGCGTGAGACAGGAACACCGGTCACCAGGAAAAACTTAGCAACCTGCAAAGGATAGATGCATGGAGCTCTGGGGTGCAAAGCTGGAAGAGGTGATATTCGAGCAGAGGATAAGAAAGTCTGTATGGAATGAAGATGGGGTGTCTACACTCTTGGTTTTGCTGGCCGAAAATAGATTCTACCCCTAATTATAGTTCCATGGTCAAAAACAAGGACTCTGAATATAGATGGCCGCCTATCTTATAGGTACCAGCTGTATGACCTTGAACAAGTTATTGAGCCTCTGAACCTTGGTTGCCTCTTCAGTAAAATGGGTATGATGACACTAAAACATTACCAGGTTGTGGTGGGTATGAAGTGAGTTCATAGATGCAAGATGCTTAAGTGAATGCCTGACACATAGTGATTGTAATTGTGAGGTACTGTGCTCATTGCACCTGATTTTCCTCTGGGAAAAGACCCCTAACCCCTTGTATGTTGTGTTGGGGATTCTATGACTCCAGATTTTTGTCATATTAGGCTCCAGATATTTTTCTTAATATTTTATATATACTATTATGTCATTAGTATTTCTTCTTAAATCAACTCACTTTTAAATACATATTTTTTTTTTAATGTTGTGATTGCCATAAGTGAAAATCAATGCCACTTACCATGAATAGAAAGTAATAATAAACATTGATAGGATGGAGCCAGGTTAGGGACCCCCACTGGCCAAATGTGAGGTAATTTGAGTGTCAAAATAAATTATATAACTCACGAATAAAATAAAAACCCATGAGCTCACCAGTAAATAATAAGTAATTACAGACAATTGAAAAGAATAAATACAAAATAAATGATAGAGTAAGAAAATCAACTAGCTGGTGAAAGTTTGATGAGAAACAGTTTTTTCTTAGTATCAAAATATTTATTTCCCCACAGTCAAGCACAGTGGCTCATGCCTATAATCCCAGCACTTTGGGAGGCAGAGGTAAGAGGATTGCCTGAGCCCAGGAGTTCGAGATCAGCCTGGGCAACTTGGTGAGAACTTGACTCTACAATAAATCAAAAAATTAGCCAGGCGCCTGTAGTTCCAGCTACTTGGAAGGCTGAGTTGCCTGAGCCCAGAAGGTCAAGGCTGTGGTGGCCTTGAGCCTGCCACTGTACTCCAGCCTGGGTGAAAGAGTATGACTCTGGCTCAAACAAACAAACAAATCCCCACAAATTACCTATTAATTACAAAGTGAAAACTGAAAACTTTACAACTGAGAAACATGGTAGGCAACACCTTACCCAAGTTATCAAAGGCAACATCACCAATACGGACAAACCTATGACATCTACTTCCTGATACCATACACTGAAAAGGACACAATATCACTTCTGTACTATTTCTGCCAAAATATGCACAATTAAATTTTTTCATGAAAAATACCAGACAAACCTAGACTGAGAAACGGTCTAAGAAAATAACCAAAAACATGGCCTGTCCTCTTCAAAAATGACAAAATCAAGAAAGCCAAAGAAAGACTGAAAAACCAAAAATGTAACAAGATTAAATAGTCGACAGGACAAGTAAATACAATGTGAGTTCCTGAATTGAATTCTGGTCTGAGGCAGCAGTGAAGGGAGAAACTATAAAGAACATTGTTGAGACAGCTGATAAAATTGAACATGAAATATAGATTAGATAATAGCATTATGTCAATATAACATTGCATGATTTAGATCATCGCATTGTGTTTATGTAAAAGAATTTCTTAGAAAACGCATACTTATGTACTTAGGTCTAAAGGAGAATCATGTCTTCAACACTTGTTTACTCAGGGTTTAAAATAAACCAGGTGCAGTGGCTCATGCCTGTCTATCCCAGCACTTTAGGAGGCCAAGGCGAGAGGATTGCCTGAGCTCAGGGGTTTGAGACCAGCCTGGGCAACTTGGTGAGACCTCGTCTCTACAATAAATAAAAAAATAAGCTGGACATGGTAGCACACACTTGTAGTTCCAGCTATTTGGAAGGTTGAGGAGGAAGGATTGGCTGAGCCCAGCAGCTCGATGCTGCAGCAGCCGTGAGCATGCCACAGCACTCCAGCCCAGGCAACAGAGTGAGACTCTGACTCAAAAGTAAACAAACAAACAAACAAACAAATAAATAAATACATAAATAATATTATACAAAGAAAATGAAAATTATAAAGCAAATGGGACAAAATGTAATCTGTAAGCAAATCTGGGTATAGGGTATAAAGGAGTTCTTTATATAATTTTTGCAATCTTTCTGTAAGTTGGAAATTATATTAAAATTAAAAATTGCCAAAAGAACACTAACACAATTAATATAGCAAAACGTTTTATTGCCAGGCTCGGTGGCTCAGCCTGTAATCCCACGCTTTGGGAGGCTGAGGTGAGTGGATTGCCTGAGCCCAGCAGGTCGAGCCCAGCAGTTCAAGACCCGCCTGGGCAACTTGGCGAGACCTCATCTCTACAATAAATCAAAAAATTAGCCAGGCATGGTAGTGCACGCCTGTAGTTCCAGCTACTTGGAAGGCTGAGGCAGAAAGATCGCTGGAGCCCAGCAGGTCGAGGCTGCAGTGGCTGGGAGCGGCCACTGCATTCCAGTCTGGGTGACAGAGTAAGACTCCAACTCAAAAAATATATATATATATATTTTATTAAAGTCAAGTTAAAAACCATTGCCTATTGAAGTCTCTGAACTTGTGACCAGTTTCTTGTTGATAAAAAAGAGATTAGCAAGTTTCAGAAAGATTTTAAATGGCATACCAACATCATATAAAACTGCCTCCTCCTTGACACCATAATCAAAACTTAAAGAGCATTGGAATGGGAATAGCATTCTCCAACACTCTTTAACATATGTGCCCCAGTGGTAAGAACACTTAACTTTGGGAAAACCTTCTCTCAAGCAAATAAGCCTTGTAGAAACTTTAATTCATTGAGCAGCTGGAACCAGGGAAGGCAGGAGGCCAGGACAGTCTGACTTTCTTGCATAGCTCTTGGCTGAGAAGACATGCTGGTGCATATAATTTAATACCCTGGTTTCGTCTGTAAGAAATCCACTTTGCTCACAACAATTTTGAAACAAATCTCACTTCTGGGTGGTGACAATATTTCCTATAGCCAGCCGTTTCTATTTAAGTGCTGGCTAAACCCAGCTTCAATAATGAATCATCAGGACAGTTTTGTTTTCTTCACACCAGGAGACTCAGATGGAAAGAGAAACCATCTGTCTACCACTCTTACAGTCCATTTCCAGTTCACCTGCAGTCCCAAAATCAAGATAGGATCCCCCAAAGGGCCCCCCAAGATGTTCCCAATACTTTGAAAGGGTTAAACTTCAGTGGCATCAACTACCACAGCCAGACCCATTGAGTTTCTGACTGTAGTGTTGAGAATTCCCAGTAATTTTTATTTATCAGTTACCAAAATGAGAGATCCCTGCGAAGTAATAATTCAGTCTGCATGAATTATTTCATTTAATCCTTTCACCACTTGAGATTGTACCCTCATTTTACTCTCATGACAAAACCAGCCGGGCACGGCAGCTCACATCTGTAACCCCAGCACTTTGGGAGGTGGAAGCAAGAGGATTGCCTGGGTCCAGGGGTTTGAGACCAGCCTGGGCAAGTTGGCGAGAACTCATCTCTACAATAAATAAAAAAAATTAGCCAAGTCTGGTGGCTTGTGCCTGTAGTTCCAGCTACTTGGAAGGCTGAGGTGGAAGGATCACCTGAGCCCAGCAGGTTGAGGCTGCAGTGATCCTGATCATGCCACTGCACTCCAGCCTGGGCGACAGAGTAGACTCTGACTCAACAGAAAAAAGAAAGAGAAAAAACTGAGTCTGGGAAAGGTAAGCAAAGCAATTCACCTAGGTTGTAGGCTGCAGCTACATGATACCATGATTCAGACCCATACTGTCTATCTCAGGGTCCACATGCTCAGCCACTATCAACCACTAATCTGTACTGCCCCATGGAAAATAAAAGAACCATCTTGCTGGTGAGTTGCCAGCTAAGAAACATAATACTCAGTTGCATTTGAATTTCAGACAATGAATTTTTTAGTATAACGATGTCCCAAATAGCACATAATATATACCAAAAAAGTATTTGTTGCTTATCTGAAGTTCCAGTGTAGTTGGGCATTCATTCAGTGTTTTCATTTGCTAAATCTGAAAACCCTATACCTGGTAGGACCCAAACTCATACAGCCTCTAGGTCAGAAGATATGTGGCTTAACTATTAGGCCACAGGACTCAACCACACCAGTGGGATCCATAACTTCTGGAATCTTCCACAAAGGTCTGCATGCCCAATAACCTTCTGGTCATTATAGAATTTGGGGCGATTGATGAGGTTATTGGTACATGAGCTCTAGAAAGATGCCAGAGAATCCCACAAGTAGTTATTATAAGGAAGTAATAGGGGTATCTGTGGGCTGAACCCATAGTACAAGGTCCGATGAATAAGATAGAGAAGACTGAGCCTCAATTCTCAAACCTGACAAGCCCTGGATTGAGCATTGTCAGCTGTGTGACGATGATTTCACCTTCCCTTATTCCTCCCCTATGCAAAAGGAAAACATTGAGCTAGGCTGAAGATTGCCTCCAAGTATGGTCCCCAGGCTGCCTGCACCAGAAGCACCCAGAGAAGTCGTCAAACAAGGTAGATCTTGATCCCCACCCCAGACCAACCAAACCAAACATTTTAGCAGAAGAGCCAAAGGAAAAAATGCATTTTTCTAAGATCCTCGAGAAATTCTGATACATTCTGAAGTTCAAAACCAACTGGACCAATGAAATTTGAAACTGGACACAGATTGAAAAAAAGCTAAACATCATGTTCAATTCCATTCATGTGAAATGTCCATATCAGATAAATTTATAGAAACAATGGGTGGGTCAGGGTATAGACAGGAGGGAGCCAAGAGTGACTGCTTAATGGGCATGGGTTTCCTTTGAGAGCAATGAAAATGTTCCGGAGTTTGATAGTTGTGGTGGTTGTGCAGTCTTGTGAATATACTAACAACCACTGAATTGTACACTTAGAAATCATGAATTTTATGATATGTGAATTATATATCAATTTTAAAATATACTAATGCATTTAAAATGGTAATGGAAAAATATCCACTGGACTAGATGGTCATAGATCAAGGTTCCCCAGAGTGTACCCACCAGGATTCTCTGATAAAAGCCTCCATGGAAACTGAATATTAGAACTTGTCTCAAAAGATCTCAGGGCAGTTACTAGGAAGAAAAGTTTCTGAGACATCCTGTCATTAAACGAATAAATATCTTTGGCCTAGAAATTTGGCCTAGTAACTTACCTTCATTCTAAAGAACACATGACTAAATATTCATGAAATAGTCACATTGAGTTGTATATACCTGTGAGACTTCAAGTCCTTAGTCCATGGTCAATCTCTGAAGTTGACATATGGATTAGAGGGCCCTTTGCATTAATACGACAGCCTCCAGCTAGGGAAGTGGTCTGCATGCACACTGAATCACATAAATATACCCCATCTTCTAATCATAATTCTTTCATGGTCACTTGTCTTCTCTTTTACAAACAAAACTTACCTACTTCATGCAAGAGCTATTTTTCCTCCATTTTTTCAGTTAAGGCAGAGAATTTAGCCACACTCGGTAAATATTTGCAGATTTATTAATGAAGAAGGTTAAGTTCAAAGGCAAGATATGCCTGCTTCACAGACACACAGCTCTAGTGTAGAACACGGCCTATAATGTTAGGCTAGAAGAAAGTACGGTATGATGAAAGACACCACATCTTTGGAGACAGAACTGGATTCAAACCCTTTCTTCATTTGTTCAGCACATTTTAATTACACTCCATCCATGTGCTAGACACTAGAGAAAGGATGGTGCATGATTAGATATAAACCTCAAATTCTCTGGAGCTGTGAGCATTCAGTCTAGAGTCTCTGCTACTTGGCTGTGTGGTATGATCTTGGGTAATTTACAGAAGGTCTCTGGATTCGTTTTCTGTTGCTGAATAACGATTTACCACAAATTTAAGGGCTTAAAACAACATATGTTTATTGTCCCATGGTTTCCATGGGTCAGGAATCTGGACATGGTTTAACTGGGTCCTTTGCATAGGGTCACACAAGGCTACCATCAAGGTGTCAGCAGGTTCTAGTCTCTCTGGAGCTCAGGGTCCCCTTCCATAGTCACATGCTCACAGGCCATCTCATAGCACAGCAGCATATTTCTGCCTTCATGGAAGACCTGGACCTTCTTGTTAAGGGCTTACCATATTAGGCTAGGTGCACACAGGATAATCTTCCTGTCAATTCAAAGTCAACTGATTAGGCACCTTGATTTCATTTACAAAACTTCTTCACCTTTGTCATATTCTACTTTCATGAAGTAAACCACAGGTTCTATCCATACTCAAGGGGAGGGGATGATACAAGGGTGTGGAAACCACGGGCTAGGATAAAGGGGAAAGGGGATGGGGAAGTCAACTTCCAATTCTGCCTATCATCCTCTGTAAGTATCAGTTCCTCTATCTGCAATTATATTTCTGCCCATCATACTCTCTAAATACTAGTTGTCTTGACCATAAAATAGAAAGAGCACCACCACCTTGCAATATTGTGAGAGAATTAAATGAGAAGTCCCAAGCAAAGCCTTGTCAATACTCCCTTAGAAAGAATAGCAAATATTTACCATGATTCGCTACAGACAAAAAGTGGAAACAGTTGGATGGCCAGAATATTATAGTGATCGAGGACATGACTCAAAAATCAAACTGCATGGATTTCATAAACCCTGGCCCTATTGCTAATTTACTACCTGTGGGTCCATGGGCAGGCCTGTCATAAATTCACGTAACCACATCATTTTCCTTTCATGTAGAATGAGGATAATAATAGCCACCAGCTAGCTGGGCTGTCATGAGAATTAATTGAGATCAGGTACATAAGACATTTAGATTAGTGATTGGTTCATAGAAAGAGCTCAAACACTATCAACTCATTAGCCTTGCTGGACAATTTCAGCCTCGGTAAGAAAAGGAAATCTCAAAAGGTTACAGTGACAGGTACATATTTAAAAAAAAAAAATCCCAAGAAGTTCTTGAACTTGGCCTCAAGAGTATTTTTCAATAACACATGCTAATGTGACAACTAAGTCACTTGGCCAGCATTGTAGATTCTGTTGCACCTCCGTGACAATCCTGAAACAAGAATAGGAGACCACGGCTCTACCCTCCAACTTCAGGAGGGGATACTGTGCCCCACAGAGCGTGTTGCAGGTCCACACTGAGCTTGATTTCTCCAGGAGGAAAAAAAAATTCATTTGGTCATAAAGAGATCATAAAACATTTATTAGATGGAGATGGGAGCCCTATTTTGCTTTTATGAAACTTTTCTAGGGGGGAAATCTGCTATATTTTATAACCTAAATGGGGATATAGATAGGGATTGGAAGCAGGAAAATACCAATTACTAATAGCAGCTCTCTGATCTACAACATTGCAGAAGATTTCTATTTCCTATGTCATTTCTTTTTATAATCTGGGGATGTGAACAATGGACATGCATCATCGTGTATGCAATCCAGGAAACAAACAAACAAAAACAAACAGGGTACGTGTATGCATGTGCCCATGTGTGGGTGCATGTGTGCATGTGTATGTGAAGCTAGAGGTGGCTAGAGCACCTCTGGACCTCTGAGGGGGTTGGTGAGATCCCCAGAAAGGCTACTAAGAAAACCTTAAAAAGTGGTTCTCGAACTTCAATTGCACGTGAGACTCACATGGAGCATGTGAAAAGTCAATGAAATTGCAGATTAAAGCACTCCCAGGGATTCGGATTCTGGCAATCCCTAGAAATCTGCATTTTTATGTACACCAGCCCCAGATGATCTGCTGCACTTTGAAAAGCCCTGGTTAGGAGCTGGATTCCTCCTGCAATGGAAACGAGCTCTGAGGCTGAACAGCTCAACATCATCTCACCACGAGGCAGTCTCTGATATACACCTAACTCTGTAGGTCAGGATGCAGGATGGCTCAGTGGGGGGGGGGGTGTTATTTCTGTTTTGAGATTGCCCATACATTTTTTTTAAATTAAGAAATGGGCCAGGCATGGTGTCTCATGCCTGTAATCCCAACACTTTAAGAGGCCGAAGTGGGAGAATCACTTGAGGCCAGGAGTTTGAGACCAGCCTGGTCTCTACATCTCTACAAAACTTTTTTTAATCTAAAAATAATACAGATATACAGTTGCATGGAAAGTTTTGTTTTCAATCCTACCTGAATTCTCATGACAACAGAAATAAATTCATCTAAGATAAGGTGAAAAGTCTAAGTGTGAGGCCTTTTATGAAAGAGGCCTCTTTTCCTTCTGCCTTCCCTTCCCTCTTGGCTCCCCCCATAACAAGCCCCAGCCTGAAAGGACATTCAAGACTCACACATGAAATTTCCCAGCGAGCCATCCCCATCCAGGCCCTGAACTTGGACTTGGCGTGAGCCTCCTGCCACCTAGTGGTTAGTCAAGGACACACAGACACTGCTAAATCATCATCTCCACTCCACTCTCATTCATTGACCCAGCAAACATTTGTTGCTGCTCCTGTAGTGTTGCCAGACACTTTGCTGGGCTCCGGAGGATAAAAAAAAAAAAAAAAGATGTTATCTGATACAGTTCGAAGGAAACCTGCTGATCATTAGTTACATCAAGTCATTCCCAATGGTGAAATTGAGGCCCAGAAATGAGGTAGGGCTTACGCAATTCCTCATTAATTCTGAAAACTCTTCAAACATCCTTTCTTCACACAACAAGGGTGTTGAGCAGGCTCACTCGTGGGGCTTTTTTGAATCTACACCTGTGCAGGGGCCTACTCCTGGAGTTTCTTATTCAGAAAGTCTAGAAAGTTCTTCTTCACGGTAAATATGTTTCATAAACTCCACAGATACTTCTTATGTGTCCCCCACAATATACACACACACAAAGATGAAAGCCATAGTTTGACATCATGAGGCTCTTACTCACTTTTCTATTTGATAATGGACTCTATTTATATGGCTTTTATAGTTTACAACCCATCTTCACATCTGTTAAGCATCTGACCTTCACACAACCATGTGCAAGCACAATCTTCATCTCCAGATGATAAACTGGACTTCACAAAGGTTAAGGACATTCTTCAGAGTCATGTAACTAATTTAGTGATAAAGCAGGGTCTCAAATCCAGATTCTGACCAATTCCAAATCTCACAGTTTTCTACTACATTGGGTTGCCCCTGGGAAGTTGGTTGGATAACAGAATGCATGAGGCCAAGACTGGAGGATTGATCCCAGTCTGGGCCACCAGTTTAAAAATATAACATATTTTACATTTCTGTAATTTTCATTTAATAAATATTTTTGAGAACCCACAATGTGCAAAGCATAGGGAAGAAACGATTTTTGAGATGAACAAGACATGGCCTCTGCCTTCAGGTTCTTAGTGTTCTCTGGACTTCACCTTCACATATAGTTCCACATCAGCCCAGTTGACTTCCACACATATGCAAACCCCCACATTGGTACATTGGCAAACTTGTTCTCTGGAATTTAAAAAAAAAAAAAAACACTCCGATTTGTGGCTGCTGATTTCTATAGTGTAAATAATCCCCCATAGTCAATTTCATGTTACCAAGAGTTGAACAATGAACTTGAAAAATCCCCAAATACTTAGGAACTGATTCTTGCATGTTGATAGAAGCTGATTCCTACATACTATGCCAACATATACATGAGGAACGACCCCAAAACACTGGAATTATCTTTTGGAGGATGGGCCCCTTGTAGTACACTCAGAATGTGTTCCTCTGAATCAAACTGTCGATCAAAGTTTTTATCTGGAAGTTTTGAGAAGGTTGCATCCTGAGTTGTGGCAAACAGGTGAGTGGTTTTTCCACCCTGACAATGCACCTGCCCACACCGCGCTGAGTGTTCAGC
This sequence comes from Carlito syrichta, assembly GCF_000164805.1. NCBI lineage: Eukaryota > Metazoa > Chordata > Mammalia > Primates > Tarsiidae > Carlito > Carlito syrichta. Next base: position 94,408 of record NW_007249710.1, on the reverse strand, counting down.
AGTTTTTGAGCAAAAATAGCATGAACGCCATGCCCCACCCTCCCTATTACCTGATCTCGTCCCAAGCAACTTTTTTTTTTTGTTTCCCCGGATAAAATGAATCCACAAAGAGAAACGTTTTGCTGATGTGGAAGAGGTGATACAAACAAACAAACAACGAAAAAAAACAGCAGAAGTACTAAAAGACATCAAAACTGATGAGTTCAAAAACCGTTTTGAACAGTGAAAAAGGCGTCTCAAGAGGTGTATTGCATCAAACGGAAGTACATTGAAGGTGACTGAAGTTTAAACATGGAAGAATAAATACACAATTTTTTGATAAATAAATTCCAGTAATTTTTTGGTCCCTCCTCAAAACAGCACCATAGAGATTCAGACCAGCATTGTATTTGCTTTCAGTTACTGCTATAATAAATTATCACAAATTTAGCCACTTAACAAAATACAAATTTATTGTCTTATAGTTCTGGAGGTCAAAAGTTCTAACATGGGTCTCCCTGGGCTAAAATAGAGGTGTCAGCAGAGCTGCATTCTTTCTGGAGGCCCTAGGGGAGAACCCGTCCTTTCCTTTCCCAGATTCTAGAGACTGCTTGCTTTCCTTAGCTTGTGACCCATTCCAGCAATGGCATCACCTCAACCTCGGCTTCCATGATCACATCACCTTCTCTCTAACTCTGACCCTTGCAATTCTCTTGGGCCCACCTGTATAACCCAGGATAATTTCCCCATCCCATAATCCTTAACATCATCCCATCTAGAAAGCCCCTTTTGCCATGTCACCTCTCCTATTCACAGGCTCCAGGGATTAGGATGTGGACATCTTTGAGGCGCCATGATTCTGTCTTCTGCAAACACTTTGATGAAAGAATGCAGAAGATCCTGATAGGACCAGCACTCGAGAAGCAAAGATGGTGAATAGCTTTGAGAAGAACCAGGTGAACTACCAGCTGTCACAGAAGCGTCCTGGAGAGCTGTGATACCAGTGTTGGTCTCCGAGTACCATCAACATTTACTTAGGTCTACAAGTATTCTCATAAACATCATCACATGGGAACCACACAAAATAGGCCTATAAAGGGCAGGTGCAATCTTCATCTCAAAGATGAGAAAACTAGATCTCAAAAAGGTTTTGTGTCTACCTAAGGTCAGATAGTTTGTAAACAGTAGAGCCAAGATACAAGACAATTCACCCCCCCCAAAAAAAAAATCTCACCCCAAAGTCTGACCCCATTCCACGATTAGGGGCCCAAAGAAAGAGTCCTGTGATAGGATCCTAGATAGCTACAACCAACACAGTTGTCCTATCTGCAAACAGGGTTTATCAGTCAGGATGTCTTCTGCAGCCAAGAATTCAAACTAGCTTCATGAAAAACAAAAATGCACATGCGTGTTTATAGCCACACTATTCATAATAGCAAAAACATGGAACCAACCCTACTACCTACAGAAAGTAGACTGGATAAAGAAAATGTGGTACATATACACAATGGAGTATTACACAGTCATAAAGATCAAAATTTGGGACTTTGCAGCAAATTGGATGGAATTGGAGACCATCATACTTAGTGATCTATCACAGAAACAAGGAACTGAATACCACATATTCTCACTCGTAAGTGGGACATGAACATTAATCACACTACCACAAGGGAGGGATTGGCAGTCATTGGGCACTGCCAGGAGAGGAAGGTAGGGAGGGAGGGTATGTAACAACACAAAGTGAAATGTTCCCAAACCAGGGAAGTGAGGGCCAGTCGGAGGCTCAAACTTTACTGGCATGCAGCCTACTTGTGTAGTTAATCCTTAATTGTACCTCACATCTCTATAATAAAATAAAATTAAAGAAAAAAAAAATAAAGCCAGGTGCTACCCTCCACATCCCCCCCCCCAAAAAAAGAAAGAAGAAAAACAAATGGAGGGTGGGTGGATAACATTTCATTAGCTTATATAACTTATAAACTCTCAACTTTTAAGAATGTCATCTCCAAGAAGGCAGGGATCATACCTCTTTTGTACTCTGGTATTCCCCAGTGTAGGGCATAGATTCTAGTTCATAGTGCCAGTTTATTGGGGGTCATCTTAGGGAAGACATACCCTAAGGTGGCCCCCAGTGAGTCATACCCTTGTATAATCACCTTCAATATGGGTACCACTTGAGACTTGCATTTAACCAATGGAATATGGCAACATGATAAAGGTGTTCTCTAGATCAGGTTATATCACACAGTACTCCATCTTAGCAAATGGGAGCAAGAGATTCTTCCTTGCTGGCTTTGAAGAAGTGAGTTACTGTGTTTGTGAATGGGTCACATGGCTAGGAACCTTGGCCAGCCTCTAGGAGCTGAGAATGACCCTTGGCAATAGCTAGCACTAAATAGGGCCCTCGGTCACATAGCTACAAGGAAAGGAATTCTGCCAATCATCTGAATGAGCTTGGAAGAAGATTCCTCCCCAATCAAGCCTTCGTATTAAAAGAGACCTCAGCCAATACCTTGATTCTGCAGGCATGTGAGACTCTGAGCAGAGGACTAGCCAAGCCTAGACTCCTAACCTATGGAAACAAGGAACTGAATACCTTAGGTAGACACATAACCTTTTTGAGACCCAGTTTTCTCATCTTTGAGATGAAGAGTGCACCTGCCCTTTATAGGCCTATTTTGTGAGGTTCCTATGTGAGATGATAAACATATGGTTATATAATAAATATTTGTGGTAATTTATTGCACAGAAACAGAAAACTATAACAGTATTTAATAAATATTTACTGAAAACCAGAGAGATGAGAAAAGAAGTAGAAAGGGAGGAAAATTGAGAGAGGGAAGCAGTAAATAGGTGGGTCCTTTCTGTAAGATATTTGACTTTAGCACAAATAAATCTAAGACCTCAAACACTGTCAGTAACACCATTTTACCCTCTCTGTGGGGGGCGAGATAGTATATGAATCTTGGGCTGCCAGTGTCTGTCTCTTCAGCAATCTCAGCAGGGAAACATCAAACCCTGCTGGTAATTCTGATAATTAAACCCCAGAGAGGACTCTGGCCTGGTCTGGAGATAAGATTTTCTGGGTGTTCATATCTGGTTCACTTGTCCACCTTTAGAATGCTGGAATGGGAGATGCTCGACTCCGTCCAAACCACAAAGAATGCATTTCTTACAATAGAGATTTTTTAACTAGATGGAGAAAAAAAATGCTGGAGGGATAAAAAGAAAGCTATATGGGTCTGCCATGGGCAATGCTAAATTATATCTCATAGGTTATTGTGAGCATTACTTGAGAATATGTAGAATAGCTCTTAAAATAATAGGTATCAGAAAACAGCAGAATGTAAGTTCTAGGAGGACAGGGATTTTTGTCTGTGTGGTTTACTGTGGTATCCTTGCACTCAGAACACTGGCACATAGCGGAACTAACCAAATTTAACAGATGGGACCACACATTACATGTTCATGCCTATAATCCCAGCACCTTGGGAAGCCGAGGTGAAAGGATTGCTTGAGCCCAAGAGTTCGAGACCAGACTAGGCAACACAGTGAGACTTCGTCTCTACAAAAAATCAAAACATTAACTGGTCATGGTGGTACATACCAGTAACCCCAACTACTCAGGAGACTGAGGCAAAAGAATCACCCAAATCCAAGAGGTTGAAGCTACAGTGAGCCATGGTTGTGCCTCTGAATTCCAGCCTGGGTGACAGAGACACCAACTCAAAAAAAAAAAAAAAGGAAAAGAAAAGAAAAAAACTTAATAGATGGACAAAACAGAAACAGGGTACAGACAGGAGTCATATTTCAGTCAAAACTAATCAGTGGTCCTCTCAAATCATGGGCCAGCAAACCAGGTCTGATGAAGTGTCTTCCTCTTACCTCTACCTATCTACTCTCCTGGACTTGACAAGCCTTGAAGGAAATGACATTATTATTCCCAAAGAAACAGTAAGGAGCACGAGTCTTGAGTTATGAATATAAGCCACAATTATATCACTATACTCAAGCCCTGTCTCCAGGAGAGTCTGATTAATATTTAATCAAGCCTTGACAGTTCTATAAAGTGAAGGAGAAACCCAATTCCCCTGTCTTGGGACTTCTTATGCAAAGTAGAACATTTCATTTGCTAAACAGCCAACATCTTGCTTTATTAAACAGTTATACCCAACAAGTCAATTGAACATCCCTAGGACAGAGTTACAAATAAAAATTGGTGGAAAACCAGAAATTTGACTTTCTACAATGATTCATATTGACTAGATATGACAAAAAAGAATAACAGAGGCAGAGTAGGAAGTTAGTTAAATGGTATAACTAAGAAGAAAGAGATGAAGTGAATTTCTTGGAGTCATGCATACTAGATGCTGTATCCTCAGCCATGAATCCAAGAGACTCCTTCATGACAAGTATGGTCTAGCAAAAGATACAGGCATTGTTAAATAACAAACTGTCCAAAATATAGTGATGGGTGTTCCAAAGAGAAAGTACCCAATGTTTCACACCCCCCAGAGTTGGAAAAAAAAAAATCTGACTACAATCAGAGAGATCCTTCTTGAGTGTTGGAGAGTTGTTGGGCAAATAGGATTTTATCAGGAAAAGAATCTGTGGTAGACCTCACTGTTTGTCTACATAAGTGCTGTCTCTGCCTTTTTTCTTTTTTTCTTTTCTTTTTTATTTTTTTGAGTCAGTGTCTTACTCTGTTGCCCAGGCTGGAGTGCAGTGGCACATTCATGGCCACCACAGCCTCTACTTGCTGGGCCCGGATGATCTTTCTGCCTCAGTCTTCCAAATAACTGGAAGCACAGGCATGTGCCACAATGCCTGGCTGATTTTTATTTATTTATTTATTTATTTATTTATTGTAGAGATGAGATCTCACCATGTTGCTCAGGTTGGTCTCGAACCCCTGAACTCAGGCAATCCTCTTACCTCCGCCTCCCAAAGTGCTGGGATTACAAGCCTGAGCCACCGTGCTAGGCTTCTGCCCTTTTTCTTGCTAACCAAACACATTGGAAGTCACATATTCCCATTTCCACTCTATCTATTACATAGGTCAGTCCTGTTCAGTGTAGGAGGGAGCCACACAAGTGCATGAGTACCAAGAAGCCAGGACCAGTCATTGGGAGCCATCCAGAGGTGGGTCACCATCATTCCTCCTCTAACTCTGTATCAGAGATCAGTCAGAAACAGAGCCATTGGGAGATAGCCATGCGTGCATATACATGCACATATGCACACACATTAGAGGGTTTATTACAGGGATTTGACCTTATGCAATTGTGCAAACTGGTTGAACAGTCTGGCAGGCTGCTGACTTCATATCTGATGCTGTAGCTTGGAGTCCACAGGGCCAGCATGCAGACGGAAAGATGAAAATAAAGTGGTAGAGAAGGTGGGCAAGAAGGAGGTAGAACCCATGGCATGAGCTGGAATCCTTTCTGGTCTCTCACCATTCCGCACTTGGATGACATAGATGCATTTCTTGCAGAGGAAACTGGTGACTCACCATAACTGGACATGCCCAGGACAGGAATTCTGGGAAACAGCTGAGTCTTGCTGAGTGATGCCTTCCAAAGCCAACACAGAGGTTTACCTTTTGGGGAGTTGTGACTGGGACAGGCACAAAGAAGCATCCGCGGTACTGAAAGTGTTCCGCTTGCTTTCTCTAGGTGCCAATAGCATAGCCATATTTATTTAATGAAAAATCAGAAAGCTGTTTATTTACAATGTGTTCATGTTTCTGTGTATATCGTATATTTCAACAAAATGTTTACACATAGACCATGGGTATATGTTTTATGCAGAAGACTTAGAAAACCCAAAGAGCAAAAAAAAATCTCAGCACCCAAAAGTAACCACTGTTATTATTTTGACCCATTTGTAACATACAGATACATACACACATCCCCATCTATACTCATTACTGCTCACTCCATACATTCTCTTTTATAAACTTCCTTTCCCCCCCTTTGTAAATATACTATGGGCATGTTCCATGTTGATCAATATTCTTTTTTAGCAGTATTTTAATGATCGCTTAGAAATCCGATATATTAATCCCCTTTGAGTAATTCCCTTTTAATTTTTGGTTGTTAGAAATAATTCTGTTGCTGATTCCTTCTAAAGTAGCGTCAATAAAGCCAGGGCAGAGACTGTGTTTGCTCTTTTATTCCCTAAAAGGGATATTCAAGGTAAGTACTGGATTTTTCAACAACAATCACAGCTATCTAGTATGTATTTTGGAGGATAGCCTAGTCTCCTCGGGCAGAAATAAATTATAGAAAGAAGCCAGGCGTGGTGAATGTGGGTCTTTCAGAGACATCAGTGGGTCTTCTGGACTTGCTGTCTCCACACCCAAATGGCCAGGCTCTGCTAGTGTTTCCTGTCTGGTTTCCACTTGAAGAAACCTTTTAGAAAAAAAAAAAAAAGCATCCATTGCAAATTGGACAGCCCTTCTGCTGATCAGGGAAAAGCAAAAACTGAAAAAGACTTCTGAAATGAAAACTAGACACTAATAAAACATTGACTCCGTCAGTGTTTACCAGACATTCAGAATGGATGTGCTGGTGGTTTCCTGAAAGGAAAGAAAAGTTGGTTCATATTCTGAAACCCTAAAGACTTTCGCCACTGAGAAAAAAGCAGTGTTTTCTAGATACAAGCAACTCTCCATGAAGCCTGCCATCTTCCTCTCTAGCCTGAAGGGACCTCTCCACACATCTGAGAGAAGATATAAAACCAAATCTTCCTCTAACTTTATTTTTTCCTGGTGGAAAAATTGGCACATCCCTTTCTCAAACAGAGTTATGTATGATGCTGGCATTTGGGACATTGTTACGTGAATCCACCTCCACCCCAAAACGTCCTCCTTCATGCACAGTGGACAATGATGAATTGACACAAGGACAAACTTTGCTAGTACAGAGCTTGTGGTTCAAGCTCCACTACAGAGAACTACACAGTGTGCTGGGCTGGAACAGAGCCTCTCCCAAAATGTAGGAGCCTCTGCATCTTTCTAAGTCCAGACCTATATCTCAGGGCCTTACCACCATCCATCCATATCACGGAGGAACAGAGAGATCAGGATTGTTCATGAGAAGCAGCAAAGACAGCAAGCGAGCCATTCCCATGTGACCTAATCTCTTTCCTGAAAACTGGCCTAAATCCAATCACAATTTCCTCCTCTTGGGAAGGAGACAAGCTAAGACTTTCTTCTCTTTCCCTCCGAATATAATCGACAAGATGGATAGAGAATCCTAAAATATTCTTTACCTTTGACTCAGTAATATCCATTATTACTTATTCATGCTGGCTAGGGGTTAGATATTATTCTAAGTGAGTGGTTATCAGCATCAATGTTTTTAAACCTCACCATACCCCTGCAGTTTAAATACTATTGTCCCCTATTTTCTAGATGGGGAAACGCGATCCAACAGCAGGAGGCAGAGGCTACATTTGATCTCAGATGATCCAGCTCCAGTCCAGATTGTTAAGCATTTAGACTATGCTGCCTTTCAGTAAATCCATTCATGGAACCACGTGCCTTAAGAAAATAGCCTAGCGTATAGGAAAAATTATTGACACACAAAGATGTTCATCTTGTCATTATTTGTGATAAAGGAAAAACTGAAAATTAGTTAAACAATTGGAGAAGGTTTAGTAAGATAAAGTATATGAGACAATAAGTATGTATTAAAATTATGTGGAACAACCTGGTTTGTTGGCAGGCTAACAGTTGTAAGCCTGTGCCTACTGCAGACTTACTAAAGGTACAATACGTAGAACAGGGTCCACTGAGCCATCAACCAAGTTCCACCACCCCTGTAATATTAGGAGAGACTTGGGAGACAACGTTTCTAGCAGCAGCTCTAAGACAAGTCACTAAATAGACCATAAGCCCCACCCTGACAGATAGAAACTTCAAACCAGGATGAGAACCACTCAACACTCCCATCTAGTATTATTAGCACTTGCTATGGGACAGTGTTGCAGGCATTTTACATGCAGCCACTTATTTAACCTCTACCTAGGAGGTACTGTTATTACCCTCTCTTCCTGTTAGATAGGAGACACAGCTGAGAAGTGTTAAAGCCAGGATCCAAACCAAGGGCGTCTGGTTCCAGGGTCTGCAACTTCACCACCACTCCCACACAGTCATTTCAGCACAGCCCGTGGTGGGAGCCACCTTCCGCCCGCCTGCCTGTGGGCATGAACGTGTGTGGCCCTGTGGCCAGCACATTCCTGGCATTCTGAGTGAGATACATGCAAGAGGATGAGTCTGGAGCTGGGCTTGTGTAGGGAATGGGGGAGCAGCAGGGACTGGGGCTGGAGACTGTAGAGGGACCAAAACCAACCGACACACACCCCACCCACCTGCTCCCTACATACAGACTTCCCTAAACAGACAGACATTCACAGAAAGTACAGAATATTTGTGTAGGCTTTATTTATTCTATTTATTTATTTATTCTTGAGTCAGAGTCTCACTCTATCATCCAGTCTGAAGTGCAGCAGCATGGTCATGGCCACCGCAGCCTCGATTTGCTGCGTTTAGGCAATCCTTCTACCTCAGTCTTCTAAGTAGCTGGAACTATAGGCACACACTACTATGCCCGGCTAATTTTTTGATTTACTGTAGAGATGAGGTCTTGCCAAGTTGGCCAGGCTGGTCTCTAACCCCTGGACTCAGGTAATCCTCTGGCCTCAGCCTCCCAAAGTGCTGGGATTACAGGCTTGACCCACCATGCCCAGTCATGTGTGTGTTTTAATAGATGATACTGTACACTATATTTTACTCTTTGATGTGTTATTTTTATTCTACAATATGTATGTCTTACAGATATATCCATGGTAAAATATCCAAATCTTCCCATTTATTTGTGATGGCTTCAGAGTTTTTCATAGCATAAATATACCAATGTACATTGAGCCATTCCCCGTTGATACTTAAATTGTTTCCAACTTCTTCATATTTCAATCAATGCTACAATAACCACCCCTACACATGCCTTTGTGTGTGTGTGTGCGTACATGTGCAAATGTCTCTCTACCAAAGACACCTAGGTAGAAATAGTGGAGAATAAGCACAAACATTTTTAGGTTTATTGTTAGTCTTCAAAGGAGTCACACCAGTTTATATTCTCTCCAGAACTGGGGAAAATTGTTGTCCTACATCCTCATCAATATTCAATATAATCAAACTCAGCACAGCCATTGCCACCATAAGATTAATAAAAACATTTTAGAGCCACCGTTTTGACACACACTTTCTAGGCAATCTCACCATAATTTTTATAAACCCATTTTGACATTGTCTTCTGTGGACTGCCTGTTTAGATTCTTGCCCATTTTTCTTTTTTTAAAAAAAATCTTGTCCTGACAAGTTTATGGGAGTTCCTTGTATATTCTGAATATGAATTATTTTTATGCTATTTATTCCTGGCTTTTACTTGTTCTAACTTTGTTTATTAAAAAATTTTGTCACATCAAACATTTTCATCTTGATATGGTCAAATTTCTCAATTTTGCCCTTACAGTTTTTCTTTTTGGTGGCTTGTTTCAGAAGGCCTTCTCCACCCCAAGGTCATAGAGATAATCTATATCATAACTTTATAATTTAAAATTAACTCTCACTTACTATTTTCCTCACTGTGATCTGGCTTCCATATTTAATGCATTAGAGAAATTGCTTGAAACATTTTATAACTCCCAAAACTAAGGTTTATTTTAGTCTTTTTTTTTCTATTTTACTTCTTTGACATATTGTCCAGTTCTGTCTCCTCCTTCCTCCTGGAAACCTTCATCTGAGGTTTCAAAAATGTTTCTTGAATCAATGAAGAAAAATACAGTTTTTCTCTAGCTTTCCTAACCACTGAATCTCTTTTCTTTCTGTCTCTACTCACCATTTAAATATCCAGGTCACCAGAGAACTGTTCCTGAGCCTCCTTTATTCTCCACATATGAGCCCTGGCTTTATATCCATCACCAAGGTTTCCCAGTATTAATATATTTTTAATTCTTTATTAGCAAATTATTGTTTCTCTCATGCAACTCTCTTCTTCTTTTTTAAAATAAAGTATTTTAATTAAATATTTCTAAAGATATGAATAGACTTTAATTCATTTTTAAACAAAATATTTTAACAATAATATCTAATTATTTCTTTTTTCATTATTTTTATTTTAAAGATACAATTCAGGGTTAGGTACATAAGTGGTCATCGTGCAGGTAAAGTTTAGGTACCCTTATTGATGTTATGTAATCCCCCGCCCCGTCCTCCCCTGGCAGTATCCCACTACTGCTAATCCCTAAATGTTCAGAATTCGCTTATGAGTGAGTATGTGTAGCACTTAGATCTTTGTTTCTGTGATAAATCACTGAGTATTATAGACTCTAAATCCTTCCAGGTGGTTTTGTTTTTCCTTATGGCTGTGTGATATTCCATTTGTATATGTACCACATTTTCTTTATCCAGTCCTCTTTCAATGGGCAGCACAGTTGGTTCCATGTTTTTGCAATTATTGCAGCAACTCTCTTTTTCTACCCCACTCAAGTGCCCAAGCTTTATTTCCAACCATTAACCATTAACTAAACAAACCCAGCTGCATGTCCCATGAAAATCTTAAGACCAACTTGTGTAGCATCAAACTTGTTTTCCCCCCAAACCCTCAATCTGATACTTCTTCTCTTCCTCTTTTTTCATCTCAGATTCAGAAGTGTACATAATGCCTTGTATAAACAATTCATCTGATGATCTGTTTCCTTTTCCTACTCTTTGTGAGAAACAGGGTTTCTAGATGAAATTTCCTTGGTTTACGCATTAAGGGCAGTTTTCTCAGTTTACCCATTCAAGTTTTCAGCCTCAGGAAGCACTTGTTGGAAAGACGGCCAAAAGGCAATCCCTTTTTATGCCATCCTTTAGTCCAAAAGGAAAGATTTACTGTTTATTTAAACCAGCTCATGGAGAACACAAGATGACCTTAGTTCCATCATTATATTTCCACCAGTAAAATGGTTGGGAAATTAGTTAATACCCAGAAAGGCAAACTTTCCCAGTGGTTCACTCTGCAACCTGCCGTCATCTTGTTCCAAGCACAGAGTGAGCATGCCTCTAAATTCTGAGGAAGAACAAGGATCTTGTTGTCACCTGAAGGTCGAAAACTGTTTCCACCAAATCCAACTATGGGAGGTCCACAGAGAGAATTCAGGAGGGTTTTTCCACTGTGGCCTGCCCTTGCTCTTAGTGGAAGGGAGGAGAATACTGACTTTTTATGCTGTTGGACTATTTGGCAGCAGAGCCAGGCAAAACTCACAATAAATTTGAAATGTCAGTACACCTAGGAAAAACAGATCAACCAAATGTTTGCCTTCCTTTAAAAATGGTCTGTTCACTGCCGTGAGTGCATGGAGGATGGGGCAGAGAGCACCACCTGGTAGGGACATATTAAGTGTCTGGATATGAATGGACCTCAGAATGACAGCAGTAAGAGCTATAGTATTATTGTAACTTTGATTCTGTTAATTAGATTATTACTAGTAATTCCACATATTAAATATCTCTAATAGGTATTATTACCATTATGGTGTTATTGACCACTATACCGATTTTTTTAGGGCATCTTTTTAATCTTCCCAACACTGCTGGTAAATAGTTTTTATGATTCCCAATATATGGAAATGTGAGATGCAGAGAGATTGCCCAAATCCTGGAGCTGGCAGATGAGATGACCATGATTCAACTCCAGGTCTGTGTGATGCCATTTATGCATGTTTCATGATAGCATGTTGCTTTGGAAAGGAAAAAAATGAGTGAGGTGTCTGGCTGTTGGGGGCCAAGAATACAGTGGCCTCAGCACAGTGTCTGATGGGAAGGAACCAGAACATTCCATCCTAGAAGAAGGGAGGAAGCTGGTTCAAGAGGAGATCACGCATCAGAAACCACCTCCGGGAAGTGACTACCACATATATAATACAGTACCCAGGCAAAAGCTGTTGTAACTCATCAGCGAAAACCCAAAGAACTTGGAGTGATGGCAGAAATGGTGTCAACAGAGCAAGTCGGGCACAGCCAAGTCAGAGGACCTTCATGAATTAAATTGGGGGCCGTAATCCTTCCTCATAAGTTGCCAAGAGAGAAAACTGGTCATAATAAGATGGAAAGGGAAGTGGAGGAGAAGTAGGAATGCCTTCTGGATAAGGCATAAATTTCTAGCAATAGTACTGGCTGTCTTGCTGAGCAGTGAATTCGCCATCATGGGAAATGTTCAAAGTGGAAACTTGCTAGTGATGCTACATCAGGGATTCAAGTATCAAGCCAAACTTGATGACTGCATGTCTTCCCTAAACTTGAGATTCCATTGTGCTAATCCCTCTGCCCTGACTTTAGCAGAGATTTTCACACTGACCTTCTAGGTAAGCCCATGAAGCCCCAAATCCCCTTACCACAAGGTGGGCTTCACCCCTCAGTCAAGCCCTGATGTGGGAGACTCAAGTTTGACTAACTCTTAGAAGTTGAAAAATCTAAGAAAAGTCACTCTGCTCTCTAAGACTGGGTCTCATCTTCTGTAAAATAGGGAAAATAATGATTCTTTATTAGATTTACCTTTTAATAATCCTAGCATAGTGCCTATGATAAGAATAATTGAATCTAAATCACCAGTCTCTTTCCTCCAAAACCTTCTGGTTGAACCATGCCATGTAATACCCATTTACAAAATGCCTCCTAAGCATCAGCCCTTTTGCTAGGTGCCAGAACTATACTGTTCTGTATGGCAGCCCTAGCTATCACATGCAGCTACTGAGTACTTCTATTGCACAGTGCTGGTTTTAAAAAATCAGAAGTGCCAAGCACGGTGGGTCACGCCTGTAATCGCAGCACTTTGGGAGGCAAAGACGAGAGGACTGCCTGAGCCCAGGAGTCTGACACTAGTATGGACAACATTGCAAGACCTCATCTCTACAAAAATTTAAAAGCTTAGCTAGGCATGGTGGCACCTGTCTGTTGTCCCAGCTACTTAGAGGCTGAGGCAAAAGGATCACCTGAGTCCAGCAGGTTGAGGCTGCAGTAGTCATGATCGTGCCACTGCACTCCAGCCTGGGTGACAGCATGAGACTCTGACTCAGTAGATAGATAGATGATAGATGGATTAATGATTGATGGATGGATGGATGGATAGATAGATAGACAGACAGACAGACAGACAGACAGACAGATAGATAGATAGATAGATAGATAGAGATAGAAGATAGATTTAAAAATCAGAAGAGAATAGGACAATGTTCAAATTCCAGGTCAAATATAGGGGTGGGGATAAATGTAAAATAATTGCATGTTTTCAAAGTTCCATGACAGAAAGTATATTTATTGTAGGTACAAATGGAACCAAGTCTGTCAGGTCGGAGTCTGGACAGAGGTGAGTATGAGAACCTTATGCAGATACAATGCCTTGTGTACCTGTATGGTGGTAGTGAAGGAAGGAAGCCCAAATTCCCTTCAATTTATCAACTTGTGACAAGATGTGGCTCTGCATATTATATACACATGCTCAGATTTTCTCGATTATGCTGCAAGGTAGATGAGGATACCAAGGTTCAGAGAGATGACAATGTCTAATCCCTGTCACACAATCAATAAGTCACAGATCTAAGATTTCAGTCCCAAAATGTCAGAGTTCTATCCAAGTTTAGTCATATCACTGCCTTTCAATGCTGCTCTGGAAGCTCACAACACAGCCTTTAAATGTGTTCAACCTTGGGTATTAATGAAGAAATAGCAATAAGACTGGATAGATTTGTTTGTTAGAACCGGAGACTCTGGAAAACAGCTTAAAGTAACTTTAAAATAGCAACCAGTGGAATAAACACACCAATGGCACAGGGTGGTCAGCGAATGTGTTGTGAACAGCAATTTATTAAAGAAAATAAAACCCTAGTGACAGTTTTTAGATCCTCATCAAAACACTTTTTGTCTAAAGGCAATATTTTTATAGTTCCTGTTCTCTGGCTCTACATGTGTGTTTCTTTTTAAATAGTCCTTTCAGATGCCCAGGTCCAGCCCAGGAGCTGGTGACATCATCCTGCTCCATAAAAAAGGAATTGTTCAGCCTCCAAGAAAATGGAGCAAGGCCTGCCTCCTCCAGGGATGAGGTGGGGAAGGGACTACCCTAAACCATTATGTGTGTAGCTCTAGATGTGATTTTTTTTCAGATCACTGTCATGCTAGGGGATTTTCCTGTTGAAAAAGGAAGTCCTTTCCAGCAGGCCACCTCTGATGTCTGTCAGCATTTGTGACAGAGACAAAACCCTTCACTTCAGAATGTTCTTAGAACTACCTCTAACCCCAGACCCCCATCCCACTTCCTTTTCTCCTAGCCAATCCTGTCAGCCATTTAGGTTAGGTTGTTTCCTCTGCTTTTTCCCTGATAAAGGATGGAATGGACTTGGTATCCCTACAGGAGAAGATCAATTAAAGAAGAGTTTCCATCCCTGTCTGCCCTCGGGGCCCAGTACCTACCAGTGCTGAGAGTGATGGTTTCCTAGCATGACTTCAAGCATTAGCACAATAAATCATCTGTCTCTTTACTCTTCCATGGATTGCACTGCTGTTTTCTTTGGTTGGTCAAGTGCCTTGTTGCTGGAACCTCAGAGAGGAGGCAGGGAGGGCAAGAAGCAAAAGCAGAGTTGTTTAGCGACACATTTGTAAATATTCATTGAGCGAATATTATGTGCCACATACTATATTCCATACATAGTTGAGCTAATCCAACACTACCCCTGCCCTCCAGACCAGCATTCAGCAAGTAGGTCAATTAAGCAAATCAGTGTTTAAATGAGAACCAAATCGTAATAAAGGATATCTGGGAAGCAGGGGACTTTGATAGAAAACAAATATGCAGGAGGACTTTCCTAGATTATGCATATAGGGAAGGCATGTCTGAGGGGGTAGCATTTGAGTTCAGACCCAACGGACAAGAAGAAATCTATCATGTTCAAAATGGCACACACCAAGAATTCAAGTTTGAAAAAGTAGTGGGAAACTGCGAGGGAGGGGGAGGAGGAATTGGCAGTCATGGGAAACTGCCAGGGGAAGGGCACACCTCATCAACAAGGGTACCTGCATAATGAACATTTGTATACCTAACTCTGAATTGTACCTCACATCTTTAAAAAAAAAAAAAAAAGTTGGGTTAAGGATAGGTTGTAGTGACAAAAAATAAAATAAAGCTTGTGGAAAGGCACAGTGAGGCTGGGGGAAGAGACTTAGGTATGATTCTAAGATGGCAAAGGGTCTCTGCCACCAGAGGAAGTCACCAGGAAAGACCTCACCAGAGAATAAGGCTTCATAAGCCATGACAAGAAATCTGGGTTTCATTTGAAGCACAATGGACCTATTTGGGGGGCTTGGAGTAGGGGAGTGCCAATTGCATTAGTGATGCATGGAACATCCATCTGAGGTGGGTAGGGGCTTGGGTAGGAAGGCTTAGAACAAGGGCCCTTGATGAGTTAGGATGTAACGATGGCAAGAGAGAAGAACAAAGGCCATGAACCAACAGGTATGTGGGAGTCAAAACCGTATCACTTTCAGATGACAAGGTTGTGGGAGGGGTGTCAAAGGTAAGGGTAGGGACTCAAACATGCCACCCAGGGTTCTGAACTGGTCTAATGAGTGAATGATGGAGACATTAACTGTGACAAGGAAGACATGGGAGAAATGGAACCTGTTTTTCATTCATGGGGCATTAGTGGGGGGAAGAACCCAGAATGTAATTTTTAATTGGTTTGAAATGTCTCTGAGACATCCAACCAGAAGTGTCTTGCAGGAAATTTGAGACTAAAGGAAGGAGATGCAAGTTGGGGAGGCCAGTGTGGGAGCCCCAGAGAGAGGCTCTGAAGCCATGAGAAGAAATAGGATCATCTAGGAAGAGAGGGCAAAGGATTAGAGCAGCCAGGGAGAGTCCTGAGGGGCACCAGGCACTGGAGGTCAGGAAGAGATGAATCCCCAAATATTTAATTAAAACCACAAATGTGGATCTCAGTGAAACTCTTCTGTAGGATACTATAGCAGTGGAGATATGACATTAAACATATGTCCAAACCCACAGAATGAACACCACTGAGAGTGAACCCAATATAAACTATGGATTTTAGTTAATACTGACATATCAATGTTCATTCATCATTTATGGCAAATATAACCCACTAGTTCAAGATGTCAATTATGGGAGAAACTGTGGAGGGGCAGGAGTAGGAAGAGCGGGTATATGGGGACTCTCTGGACTTCCTGCTCTATTTTTTCATAAACCTAAAACTGCTCTAAAAAATAAAGTCTATTAATTTCAAAAGAAGAAAGCACAGGCTTTAGGATTTGACTCAAAGAAAAACAAATCAAAAAGGTGTCAGAGGTTTTCCTGAAAAGAAAAAAAAAAGAGCTTAAAAACAATATAGATTTATTTTGAAGAAAAAAGGCATCTTGTCCTTATAAATCTAGTGTATAGCACAGCACAGATCAAAGATTCAAGAGAACCCCTTCGCTTTCTATCGTGGTTCCATAACTTGAAATCTTTCTTAGAGTAAAGGATTTGGGAAGATGGCAAAGAGCATTTTTTATCAATCATAGATCAATGGTAAAACATTGATCTTTTTCTCTATTCAAACCAAAGCACATTTTCAAAGCCCAGGTATTCTGGGATCCATCAATACTAGATTGTAATTTCTACTCAGTACCTTGGAGACTTTTAGAAACCACTTAACTTTTCTGAGACTTTCAATCACCTAGAAAAGGTTGAATACTTATCCCATAGGCTTGCTGTGAAGACTCAAAAGATTTGGCATGCCATAAATTGCACATGCTATAATAATTCATGATAAGGATCTTATTGTTATTAAATACTAGACATTATGCTAAGTGCTTGACAGCCATTATCTCATTTAATCTTTCCAACAACCCTGTCAAAAAAGCATTCCTAGCTCATTGTTAAGATGAGAGAAGACTTGTAGAGGCTTAGTGACTTGCCTAGGATCACACAGCTGATTAGAGGGCAAAAGAGTGAGACCGGAGTTCAGCCTGTTTTCACAAAACTCTCAAACGCCTATATGTAGACCTCCCATATTAGTATAAGAAGTCAACATTGTAGGTAAAATCTTGGGTTTTTTTAATCTCACACTTACATTGCTAAATTATGTCAGAGTGTTCTGCTTCAGCAATCTTATTTTGGTGTTAATATGTCAGTAAGTTATAAAGTAGCCTTAACTGGGGTGAAATAAAGATGAAAAGCACTGGTTTTCCTCACTAAGATTCAAAAGAAAACAATCACTCCTTGATTCTTTCTGCATTGTCTCAAAAAAATAAAAAATAAAAAGATAAAATGAGCTTCAGACCTTCTAAACCTATGACCACTGACCTCCATCTGCACCTGGTGGTCCAGATAACCATGGGGAGTGTATAGCTGTCTTTCCCTGGGTCTAACTCACTCCCTCTTGGCTGTATGGAAGTTCATTGCTATTGATGCAAAAGCCTATCTGGTCCCCAGCACTTGTCCTGTGGTTGAGATAAGAGTAATTACACTGAGTCTTTCATTTTACATCATTATATGAATTTATATAATTCACTTTAAAGTGTTATTTAATGTGTTCAAGGAAAAAATTATTGGATGGTGGGAATTTGAAAAATAACAATAATTCTTTTTGGGGGGGGTTGGGGTCTCACTCTGTCACCCAGGGTGGAGTGTAGTGGCATGATCATGGCTCATTACAGCCTCGACCTCCTGGGTTTGGGTGATCCTTCCATCTCAGCCCCCCACCATAGCTGGCACAACACCACCACACCTAGCTAATTTTTTTGTATGGACAAGGTCTCACTTTGTTGCTCAGGCTGGTTTAGAACTTCTGGGCTCAAACAATCCTCCTGTCTCAGCCTCCCAAAACACTGGTATTACAGGCATGAGTCACTACACCCAGCCAATAATTAATATAGAAATAATTCACTTTTTAAAATTTTCTTTTCCCAAGAATGTAATTCTTGATGAATCCATAAAACCTTAGTAGAGGGAGACCTTATATTTTATCATGGGGTATCTACTTTAGCTGTTCTCATAAAATCCCATTGAGAAAACAGTTTACAAGCTCTACTTGAGCTGCGTAGACACATGGTTGTGAGTAGGCACTAGTTTAAATGAATGGCATCTCTCTCTCTCTCTCTCTCTCTCTCTCTCTCTCTCTCTCACACACACACACACACACACACACACATTCTCTCTCTCTCTCTCTCTCTCTCTCTCTCTCTCTCTCTCTCTCAGTATCTTTCCTAGGGGTTTTTCTGTTTTTGTCATTTTATTGCTCTGAAACTAAATTGAATCTATTTTCCAGATCATTTAGTGAATTGCAGGGCTCCAAATCAAGGAATTAAATATTGGTTCTTCACAGAGACACCAAGTTTCCCAGACTGGAAGGAAGGGAGGAAGAGAGGGAGGAAAGGAGGGAGGGAGGGAGGGAGGGAGGGAAAGGAAAAGAGGAGAGAGGGAGAGAGAGAAAGAGAAAGGGAGAAAGAAAGAAAAGCAGACAAAACCCTTATTTAACTCTGGTACACTCTGAAAAGTCAAATCACTAGGAAATGCAGCAGAAATAAAATGAATAAATAAATAAAAAGCCTAACAGGAGGCAGGAGAACAAGGGGCCACCTTATACTGTGGCCAGCAGAGGCATTCAAACATTTCGTCACCAGGATTCCAGCCAGCCTCCGAAGCTCACTTTTATAAGCTGGTCCCTGGGCTTTCCAGAGTAAGATGTGGCTGTGCAGTCTGCTTGCTCCATAGTTGTTTCAGAGGGGCTGGCAAAAGCGGCCCAGCAGGCTTGCCTGGGAGCCATGGCAAAGAATGGACTTGTAATCTGCATCCTGGTGATCACCTTACTCCTGGATCAGACCACCAGCTACACATCCAAATTAAAAGCCAGGAAGCACAGCAAACGCCGAGTGAAAGGTAACAGGGCTCCTCAGTTCAGCAAAATTCTAAGTGAACTCAGTAAGGGGAGGTGCTAGACAATGTCCATTTCTAAACTGCTCCAGGAGACTGTCCCTGGTGACAGTACCATGCTATCACATCTATATGGCATTTCATGGAACTGAGTGACCTTTTAATTCTCTGGGAAAGTTTGACATCTAATTAATAGTATGGTTCTTTGTTTTGTTTTTAACAGAGGGAAAAAACTTGATGATGCAAAAAAATGTCTACATTGTATAATTTTTGTCAGGTGGTCTTAGATATGCAGAATGTGTTTCAGAGGGAGCCCACCTGGATAGGTGAACATGTGGTATTTTGAATGACGGGGCAAGCAGAACATATTGATTAACAGAGTACGCTGTTTCACTCGTAGATACCGAGTATTTCTTATCAACTATAATCAGATAATACATAACTAGTGGTAATTGCAACTTACTTTTTTGTTGTTAGTTAACATGTAAGTATATTTCCATATCCCTGGCAGTATAAGGACAGTTGATATCATACATTTAAATTTTTTCATATAAACAGGAAAATCAAACCTCTCTTTAACATAAAAATACATCAGCATGCCAAGTCATACAATGTTTAAAGGCATTTTGATGCAAAATTGAATCTTAAGCAATCCCAAATTTTGAGTAGCTTGAATTGGGCTAACAGGTTAAAAAAAATTGCAAAGAACAAAGGTGATGGCAATTTATTTGCAATATGCTAAAACCAAAGCAAAAGAAAAAAGCAAGATACAAGGTGATATTTTATCTCATCCTCTGAGTCAATTTCATATCAGAAAATCTCGATGTAAAATTATGGTGCCATTTCCTTGTGAATTTCACTTCGTTAGTAACAAAACACAAAACGATACCAGCAAAGTTAAAGTATAATTTGACAGGACACACACACCTGGTAGGTAAAAAAGGGGGACTTGTTTTGTTTTCATGATTATAAAGTACCCTTTTTCCAGGAGCATATATTTATAAAATTTAGATTTGGTGCAAGATTTCTTAAGTGGAATCTTTTTTCTGATAAAATATTTATACTTCTCTCCTAACAAAAGATAAAAATATTTCTCATGAGTAGATGAAGCATATAGCTGAAGACGAGGTCAAGGGAAAGAGGGAGAGAGAAGATACCGAGTGATGTGGCATGTTTTTGTTGCCAGCATTTCTCTGCCACTGGGAGGAAGTAGCAAAACATTGACCACCCAGTGAGGATGTGTGGAGGGGGTATGAATTGTGCATGTGTCCATGTGTGTGTACTGTGTGGATCTTTCTGAGATACTTACAGTTTAGATCATATGCACGTTATCTAGGTGACTCCCTTTCACAACCACTCCTTTCTCCCCCTTCTCTCCTCCATAACTACATATACAGACACACACTTTTTTTTTGTTTTTCTGACTGGGTATACACATCTTAAATGTCATCTCCCAAAACAGTTTTTGTTAATTTTTATCATTAAGTCTAAAAAAAAGAATATTCTACAGTAGGTAAAGCAATAAACCAAAACTTGTTAAGCAGTTCTTTCCCCACCCACCCATGTACTTTTAAAATATTTTTTTAAGTGTCATTATTTTTTAACTTTTGTACAAATGGGGTCTCACTATGTTGCTCAGGCTGGTTTCAAACTCCTGTCCTCAAGGGATCCTCCTACCTCAGCCTCTCAAAATGCTGGGATTACAAGTGTTAGCCACCATACTCATTATTTTCATATAATGCCAAGTTTATGAGGTCAAAAGTGAAAACCATCTTCCCTCTCTCCCAATTTTCATCATAGCATTATCCACTATTAATTATTCAGTAATTTCTTTAGTGCACAATTAAGATGAGTATTTTTTAAAAGGTAAGGATTGGCTATGCAAAAATGTTTGGCAGGCAAGTGAATTTATTTCATCTATTAAATCTTGGATTGTTATCAATGCAAGGTATACCTTATAATTTTTAACAGCTGAATAATATTCCATTGTTTGGATGGATCATGATTTAATCTAATCTCTCTTGATGAGCTTTGTGTGAACTTTCTAATACATCTCATTTTGATTCATTACCCCAAAAGAACTACTTTGGACACATATATTGATCCCCATGCTAGGGTGTTATAATATATTTCTAGAAGTAAATTTGCAGGTTAATCATACTTTTTAATTATCTCTTCAAGTGGTAACAGTCCACACTCTTATCTTCAGCATATGGGAATGCCCATTCCCACAAACCTTGACAACTCAATGTCATATAATGGTTTTATTGGTCATTTCTTCTGGGAATCATTTTTCCATTTCTATACCTTTTCTATTTCTGGAGAGTAACAATAATAAAATGAAAGGAAGCCTTCTTTGGGACTTAAGATGGCAATGGAATGATTTAGGGCCAAACACAAGATTTCCCTGGTACTTATTTCACAGGACTCAACAATTTATGTGCTGCATTAATAAGTAAAATATAATTTTTACAGTGAAATATTGTTCGATGCATTCCCTTTGTTCATTGCAGACAAAACACACCCACAGAGGATGGAAGCCAAAGCCCAGTCACCTGGATAATTACTTCCATAATGATCTCCCAGGGGACTAATATTAATTCATGTGTATTCATGTCAATTACAATGTTTACAATTCCGGTGGAGGCCACTTATTTAAAGAGAATGAAGCAGAAGCTGTCAGGGATGGGCATGACATTGGTGGAGCTGACAATTTGTCACTTGGAAGCAAGTCTTCAGCAGCCCTTGCAAGTCAGGTTTCCAATAGCTGATGGTTTTGCATCCTGAGTACACTGACATATTTATTCTGAATTGAAGGCTCCCATCAAGAAAACTCTTGGGTAATTGTATTTCTGAGCTTAGCTATTAAATGCTTTGAGAATTGATGTATGACATTAAGTGAAATAGAGGTGAGGGCTACCCCTGGATATCCCAGAAGACATTTTCCTAACCTAAACATGGGAACGAACACCTGGCTTGTGAAGCACATGTGAATTAGCTCATATAGATTTGATTGTCATTTTAAAAATACATTACGGGTTCTTTATATGGCATCCCCACAAAGAAGTAACTAGGGATAGTTCATATCAAGCTTCAAGCATCTTCTCTGTCTGGGGCCATGTGCCAGGGACCAAGGGAGCAGAGGCCATCACTGTGCAGAAGCAGATCAAAGGAATTGGAAGGGAACAGGCTTGGAGTCAGGGAAACCCAAATCTCAACTCTGCACCTTACAAATGGGGTGATTTTGGTAGGTGAATTCAGCTTTCTGTACCTCTATTTCTTCTGTCAAATGGAGACAATGACAGTGTCTGTCTCATAAGAATTAATCTCTAGATAGTCTCTATATAATGGCTTATTTTATATATGTATATATATATATATATATTTTTTTTTTTTTTTTTTTTGAGTTGGAGTCTCACTCCATCGCCCAGACTGGAGTGCAGTGGCATGCTTATGGCCACCCCAGCGTCCAACCTGCTGTGCTCAGGCAATCCTTCCACCTCAGACTTCCAAGTAGCCAGAACTACAGGTGTGTGCTACCACACCCAGATAATTTTTTGATTTATTGTAGAGATGAGGTCTCACCAAGTTGCCCAGGCTCTTCTTGAACCCGTGAGCTCAGGCAATCCCCTCACCTCGGTAATATAGTTATCATACTATTTATTTTTGTTTACAATTCCTGCCTCTGAAAAGTTCACAAGCTGTCAGTCTTTAAGAGAATCTTCATTAGATCTGAAATTTTGATTCGACCAAGGTAGCTGATTTTCTGCCACTTATTTATAACCAAGTTTAGTCAAGAAGAGTCATAAAGACTATTTAGCCACATTCAGGTACATTAAAGACCAAATAAACGACTAATATCTAATATCTATGTATGTTTACATGGCCCTTTATTACTTAATCCTGTAGGAGCCACCCTATCTGAGTCATAGGTTACTTAGGGATACTGAGAACAGGCACTTAGGGACACAAATAAGTCTGGATGTGAGTTCTGCCACTTATCTGCCACGTCATTTCCCTCACTGAGCTCATCCTCATTCTTCAGTGTGAATCTCCTTTTTCTCTTTTCATGACTATTTTTTGCAGAGCAATCAAAAATGACCTAAAAGCATTTTGTAGTAAACACCATAAAGTATGCATTCACTCAACAAATATAATGAGCACCGATTATGTGCCAAGCATTATGCTAAGCATCAGAAATACCACAGACAGATGAAATAAAGTGAATAAAGTAAAATATAGAATTGAGAAAGTACTCTGAAGAAAAACATACAGGTTTCAAAGAAGGAGACTAGCAGAAGGGATTCTAAAGTACGGAATAATCAAAAAAGTCTTCTCAGAAGAGAAGTTAAGTTTGATAAGAATACAAGCAAGAGCTCAGACAAGAAAAATCCAGGCAGAAAAAACACACAGGAAAGGTAAGACAGAGCTTACTCTGAGACGAGTCTGAAAGTCAACAAGCCTGAAACCACAGGATGGGACTGTTGAGATACAAAAGGGCCCCATCTTACAGAAGGATCTCCCAGCGTTATCATCTCTACCAAGCCCTTATGAATTTTCTTGCCTAAGTTATTTTCACACACTATTTTTCATTCACACTGGTTTCAGTTTCATCAAAACCACCATTGCCTTGAATTCTACATGCCAAAGCTTTATTTTATTTTAATCATATGCCTTTCATTCTATCTACCCCATCCCACCCTATAATTTCCCCCCAGAAAAGGAAGGAGATCTGAAGACTCAAGTTGAAAAACTCTGGAGAGAAGTCAATGCCCTGAAGGAAATGCAAGCCCTGCAGACAGGTGAGACCCCACCTCATCAATGTCTTTCCTCAAAGACGATAAGAAAACAAATGGTCATCACCAATGGTTTCAAACCATAGCTAGACTACATGTCGAGTTCTGGGTGACGTCTTTTTAAAAGAAACATTGAAAAACCAGAGATGTGTTCAATGAGAGGACCCAAAAGCTGGGAAATGATTGTTTTGGGAAATCAACTTTTGATTTACTACCCATTTCTCCTGTAAATGGGTGATATAGAAATAGAAATAGGTAGTTTCAGTTATCCATCACAGACACAAAAAACTGAGTACCACACGTTCTCACTCATAAGTGGACCCTGAACTTTTATCATAATACCACAAAAAAGGGATTGGCAGTAGCAGAACGCTGCCTGGGAGGGGGTGGAGGCACATAACATCAACTAAAACAGGTTCACAGAACTCACTTCACACTCAGTATCAGATGCTGGAAGGACATGTGTTAGAACCACCACTTGCCAAGAGGGCAGTGTCACCATTTCTTTCCCATGGAAGTCAAGCTCCTGACGGCCTAGACAGCCATATACACTACTGTTCAGGGGCTATTTATTTTCTAAGGGGTGAGAAAGTTAGAGTGACCACCTTTGACAGGTTCGGGAACATCCTTAGTGTACAAGGCTTATACCCCCAGGAGCCAGAATTGTTTGGAGCAACACCAAAAGCAGAGTGTCAAGGTCCCCACCACAGGTCTGCCAAATACAAGTTACCACCTTCAGGGAAAATGGAAGTTTTCCATCAAGTATTTATAACTCCCAGGCTGGATGTATGTTACAAATCTGGAGTCATTTTTACCATAAGCCAGGCTGCCTAGTAACAAGGTGACATATTGCCTTTAACAGGTTTCCAGGGGAACAGAATCAGAAAGTTATTAAGGAATGTCAAACGCTCATGCACAAGAGGAGTTTCATTAACACTTTACCCACAGTTGGGCATTATAAATTCGTTATAAACATTGACACGTGAATCCTCCAACAACTGATACTTAATATTCAGCTTATGTTGACTTCTTCAACAATTTATGCTATCATGATAATCTTCATGTTATAAATGAGGAAACTAAGACAGAGAAATTAAGCAATCTGTTCAAAATGTACACAGCCAGGTATGGTGGCTCCTGACTGCAATCCCAGCACTTTGGGAGGCAGAGGTGAGAGGATTGCCGGAGTCCGGGGGTTTGAGACCAACCTGGGCAACTTGGTGAGACCTCATCTCTACTATAAATTAAAAAAAAAAAAAAATTACCCGGGCATGTTGGCACATGCCTGTAGTTCAGCTACTCAGAAGATTGAGGTGGAAGGATAGCCTGTGTCCAGCAGGTTGAGGCTGCGATGGCTGTGAGGGTCCCACTGCACTACAGCCTGGGCAACAGAGTGAGATTCTGACTCAAAAAAAAAAATGTACACAGCTAATTACTGTCAGAAATGAGACAAACCCAGGCACTATGGCCCTTGAGTCTGAATCTCCAGAGCTGTGCCCTAAAACTATCTTATTTTATTTTTATTTTATTTTTGAGTCAGAGTCTCTGTCACCCATGCTGAAGTACAGTGGCACAATCATGACTATTGCAGCCTTGACTCATAGGGATCAGGTGATCCTTCTGCCTCCGCATTCTATGTAGCTAGAATCACAGGCGTGCGCCACCATACCCAGCTAATTTTTTTTTATTATTTATTGTAGAGACAAGGTCTCGCCAAGTTGCCAAGGCTGGTCTTGAATCCCTGAGCTCAGGCAATACTCTCGCCTCCACCTCCCAAAGTGCTGTGATTACAGGAGTGAGCCACCACACAGGGCCCTTAAACTATCATTAAGTTTGGTTACCCTGGATAACCTAAACAATGTTACCAGGGCTTAGTTATCTGCTTAAGAAAACCACTGTCTCTCCACATGCAAGCCCAAACTTTTGCTTTTATTTTTTAATAAATATGAAAGACCATCCAATTCTAAAAGTCTCCCCAAAAAACTCAGCATTTAATGGAGATATGCAAACTAGTAGGCATGTGTATATCAAAGTAACATGAGGTTTGAGGTCATGTTTCGAGGGTAAGGCTGTTCTGGTTTTGTATAGTTGTGATCTCACATGCTATGTAAATTACTTTTTTTACATGCTAAGTTATTATAAGTTACAATTTCTCTAATCTTCAATATCCTGATAGTTAAAAATATGGGTAATAAAATACCACTTCATGGGGTTATCATGATCATTATATGACTTAATTTATGCAAAGTGCTTAACACTGTGTCTGGCACATACAAAATTTTGAGTAAATGCTAACTCATCACTATCAACATACGTTATTCATCCCACAAATATTTATTGCTATGTGTCAGGTCCAGTCCTGGCATGATGCACTCAAAAAGCATCTTACTATGTTAAATTTTGTATCTTCACAGTCTGTCTCCGAGGCACAAAAGTTCACAG
This sequence comes from Carlito syrichta, assembly GCF_000164805.1. Lineage (NCBI taxonomy): Eukaryota > Metazoa > Chordata > Mammalia > Primates > Tarsiidae > Carlito > Carlito syrichta. The sequence continues at coordinate 68,220 of NW_007249710.1, read as the reverse complement.
GAAATGCTACCTTGCTTCAGAAGGCTTGAAGCATTTCCATGAGGCCAATGAAGACTGCATTTCCAAGGGAGGGATCCTGGCTATCCCCAGGAATTCTGATGAGATCAATGCCCTCCGAGACTATGGTAAAAGGAGCCTGCCAGGTGTCAATGACTTTTGGCTGGGCATCAATGACATGGTCACAGAAGGCAAGTTTGTTGATGTCAATGGAGTCGCCATCTCCTTTCTCAACTGGGATCGTGCCCAGCCTAATGGTGGCAAGCGGGAAAATTGTGTCCTGCTGTCCCAATCAGCTCAGGGCAAGTGGAGTGACGAGATCTGTCGCAGCAGCAAGAGGTACATATGCGAGTTTACTATCCCTTAACAGACCTTTCTCAAATGTGTCTTCCAAGCAAGATCAGTCATGATTTCTAGGTTGATGGTCTTCAAGAATAAGTCAAAATTATAATAATCAGTTGCAAAATTACAACACGGGAGTCAATGTCCATGACAATAAAACAGAGTCAGCCCATTTTGCTACCACATTTCATTGTGATTTAGCTCCCCATGGGGCATAGAGGATCAGAAAATAATGATCCAGTCATGTACGTACTGTTAAAATGGCTTCTGCAAAAGAGACTTTCAAATCTTTCTTTCCTAGTCCCTCTGACTTGTATAAACCTGGTCTGTTATAAAAACACAATAGCCATGCATCTCTTCATTCTAGAAATGCAAGCTTAGGCTACCTAGAAGATCTTCTCTTGAAAACTTAATACATATTTGATTGATAAGAATTCCCTAAATCAGAGATACATAATCCAAAATTTTTTCCAACCGATTGCTCAATCTGTTTCATCATGGCAATAATACCTTGTTGACCCATTACCCTTTCTTTGTGTTGTTGCATCTCCTGGTGAGGCTTATATCTTGCTTGCCACATCAGAACACAAATGTCTGAAGAGGTTCTGATTTAACTCTTTTTTTCTTCAAGCCCTCCATCCTTTTTATTTGTAAGTTCCCAGTTACTATTTAAAAGAAAATGACAAGGCAGTATATTTGATCAATTTTCACTCTTAGCATCACATTATGACTTTTTACTTAACTGGGTAACTCTAAGACAGAACAAGAATGCAAACTGCACGGGAAAAGGAAACAGAAAAAAAAGTCTACATTTATTTTGCCTTAGCATTCTTATTTTTTTAAAAATGAAATTGAGGGTAGATATTACATATATTAGTTTTCTATTTTTACATTCTTTATATACTTATATATATTTTCAATCATTATTATATATAAATCCATTAGGAATAACCTGTCTTTGGAAGTTGAAAATTGGATTTAAATAATTCTAATTTGGAGTCATACATGTATATAATTTTCTTATTCTGTCAAATGCTATTCCCATTAAATTGTTTATCTAGATTGTATAAAATAACTTAATTGCTTAATATTAAATTATTAAGTTCAGGCTTGGGGAAAATAGGCTTTTTAAAAGCAAGCCATTCTAAACATATTCTGTTCTTCAAATATATTTTTCTTTCTTTAAATGTTGAATATGTTTTGTAAACATTATCCTGCTCTGCAATCTTTAACTACAAGTGCTTGGAATTAAGTTTTAGTTATTTTCATTGTACAAGAATAAAGCCTGAATTCTGATCAATGTGAATGTGTTCTGATGTTGATTACAATCATTCAGACTATGTTGGTTTATATTAAAGTTGAAAGAGTTTGGGAGGAGTGGAGGAAATGCCCTGGATTTAATCAAACTGGTAATGCAGATATAATCAGAGAACAATTTTACCTGGCAATAAATAAGCATGGTTCAGCAAGAAAGGGAGAACTTTTTTAAAAACTGTAACTGCAATTATATTTGGTTGACATTGGCCAACTCCCTACTCCAACATAACTATAGTTTCCTTAACAATAATGTCAATAATGAAATTAGTAGACATTAATGAGTAATGCATTCTACTCACATCCCAGGCACTGTGCTACATTTTATATATCCATTTTATCTTCTTCAGAACAATCCTGAGAATTAGACCCTAGAATTATTTCATATTACAGAAGAAAAAAATAAAAAAGAGACATATGATGAATTGCCCTAAGTATATCAGTAAGTGGTGAAATTGGGACTAGAACCCAACAAACTGACTCAAATACTACACCCTTAGCAACTATGAAGGAGCTATGACAGGTGAAGACTGTTTAGACTGGTGATGGGAGTAGAGTCCAATCCATTTCTCCATTTTTTCATCTGAAGTAATAGTCTGGGCAAATAGATGACCCTGAGAAGGCATTCATCCTGAGGCTACTTCACAGAGAAAGGCGTTTCCTTCCTCCCTTTGCAAGGACTGGATAAAGACAACCAATATTCACACAAATTGTTGTTATAATACGGGAGTACAGAAGATGGGGCTAGATAAGGTCATCCATCTCAAAAGACCCCAACCAGAGGGAGCAAGAGAAGTTAATTCAAAGGAATAGGTGAAAGTTAGTAAGGGGGAAAAAAATCAAGATTCTTTAGCAAGACAAAGAACAGATTATGGGAAACAGCAAAACTGGAAGAAATGGATTAAGAGATTAACTGATTTGCCCTGGATCAGATTCATGATCTTGACTTTACTATTTAGCCAACAAGTCAACCAAAAGCCACACCAACAAGATTCACTAACCTAGACTTCTCTTTGGTCTATTTTACCTGTATGGCCAGTATTTAGCAAAACTGATCTTTAGGCAGTAGTGATAAATAGGTTTCAACTCTCAGGACAACTCTTATGTATCCGTGAAAGCAATCTGGACTGCAGTGTAGAGAAACATCATGAAGTTTAGTGGAAAGAGTGACATAAGCAATTAGTAATGTCTCACACAAATTCAAGGCAAGAGGTCCTTGACACTTGTATCATGTAAGTATCATCCCTAGGGCAAATGCCTGACTTCCCAAAGATGTGAGTTATATTCAAAACCCAAATAGTCGAGGCCCTGCAAGCTTTACCAGGAAGCTTATTCTAATCTTTAGAGCAGTGTTTCTTGAATTTTTACATGCCTCCACATCACCTGAGGACCTTGTTAAATTGAAGATTCTGTAGTCTGGGCTGATTCTAACAAGCTTCCAGTGAATACCAAGTCTGGGGTGCAGATCAGCAAAGTTCTAAAGTTTTAGCTGCTTGGCCAGATACCTACTGTCTCTGACTGTAGCAGCTTTACTTCTTTTGAGCACAAAAGTCAAGGGTAGGATTTACATTGTATCTGAGTAAATAACAATATGGAGAGTAATTTTTCTACCTATCAAAGATGTTTTCATGCACATCAAGTGAGGTAACAAGTAAAAATCAAGTTAAAGGAAACACCAATAAGACAGATTCAGTTCCAATTAGTGTTTTGAAGGAGAACTGACTTATTGGAAGGCTCAATGGGTCCTTTCTCGTCCCTAGTATTACTGAAGAGCATTTCTTACATAAAAATAAAGATATATCATTTGAGACCAGAAATTCAAGGCTGCAGTTCGCTGTGATCACACCTGTGAGTAGCTGCTGTACTCCAGCCTGGGAAACATAGTGAAACTACCATCTCATAAAACATATTTTTAAAAAATAAATGAACAAAAATTTTAAAATAAAGACAAAAAAGACTTTCCTGCTCTCAGATTAATGAGAACTTTTATATTATCACCAAAAAAGTTACGTCTAACAAATGAAGTCCATAAAATTTAGTCTTTAGGACAAACAATAAATCATATCAAATTCTAGCAAGTTAAGTATCTCTTTAATCTGATGCAAGAAATTCAAAGGGTATCTATTAACTGTAAAGTACTATGCTTGGTAATATGGATAGAGAAAGTAAATTACAGCAAGCAGGATGAGAGCAAGATGATCTATTGGCATCTACAAGCTCTAATTACATATGGCAGTTAAGTGGACTAACGACTATCTAATTTCTGCTAAACTGACACCCACAAAATGGAAAATAAATTCCTGCATAGGAAATAAAAGTTGAATATACACTTAAAGCCCATAAACACATGCATACATGCAAGCAAGTATAGCTGACACTTCTAGTCCTGGGGTGGCTGGCCCAGAGAGCCATCCATAGCCCAAGCAGAGTCAATCTAATTCTTTTCCAGTGGTTGACATCTGGACACTAGGAGCAATGAAATACTTTCTCCGGGACATGCTAGATTAAGACAAAGTAATTTTCAGGCTTCTAGCAAAATTCTTCCCTCCTGAATGCATGCAATGTGCAGAATGAAGCAAAACAAAGGCAAGCAGGGACGAGAAATGAGGGGAAAAGAATGGAAGGAAGTGAGGGAAGAAGAGGAAGAAAGAAGGAGAGAAAATGTATGTGTTCATGTCATTCTTAGTCTATCATTTCAAATCCCCTAAGGGCCTGATTTCTATTTTTGCCAATTCTATGAGCTATCCCACAATTCCTCCAAACTACACAAGACAACTTCTCTTTTTCTTTTCCTTTTTTTTTGGAGTCAGAATCTCACTCTGTCACCCAGGCTGGAGTGCAGTGGCACGCTCGCGGCCACCACAGCCTCAACCTGCCAGGCTCAGGCGATCCTTCCACTCCAGCCTTCCAAGTAGCTGGAACTACAGCCATGTGCCACCATGCCCAGCTAGTTTTTTGATTTACTGTAGAGATGAGGTCTCATCAAGTTGCCCAGGCTGGTCTCAAACCTTGGGCTCTGGCAATCCTCTTGCCTCAGCCCTTCAAAGTGCTAGGATTACAGGTGTGAGCTACTGCACCTGGCCAACTTCTCCTTTTCATTTGACCTTGTTTGAGTTTATATATCAGCCAGGATAGGCTAGGTTATGATACAGTAATAAGCTCAAAACCTGAGTGGCTTGGAATAGCAAAGGTCAATTCTTCTCACTCATTTTCACATCTATTGTGCCCTGAAAGGAATTCTGTTCTACGCCCTGTACACTCTGGAACACAAGCTAATATAGGAACAACTATGTAGAATGTGTCATTCTCTACAGCAGAGGAAAAGAGACTCTGGAGAGACAAAAACCATTAAGTGATCTGATACAGAAATAGCAAATGTCCTTTCCACTCTGGAGAACTTTGAGTGCAATTCTACCATGTGCTGGGGGAGGAGGGGTGTGGGGAGCTTGAATATTTGGTGGCCAGCATAATGCCTTTCACAGTTGGGTTTCTGTCACTGGCAATCAGAATAAATCTGATTAACACAAACTGTGAAGAGAAATGAGACTAGAGAGACCTGTAATCCAACTGAAAGAGAATGCAGGTTCATAGAGATAAGAAGAACATAGTAGCAGAAAAGGAGCTCAAAACTGGTCAGTGGAGGTTGAGTCCGTAGCTTCAAAAACTAGAAGTCAGTGATCTACAGAAAGAAATATGAGGAGGATCCCCCAAAATAGAATTTTTTTTTGGAGGGCGGGTCTCTTGTAGTACAGGTTTCCTCTGCTAGGTGAGTGTTTTAGAAACCTATCAGCATCAGTGTACTGACTAGTGTTGTGAGAGGCTGAGTTCAACTTCAGTTAATTTTTTTTTTTGGAAATTCTTTCAGTGTCTTTGCCTGTTTCATGATAGGTGATTTGCGAGCACACCTGCCCACATTGCACTGGGTGTTCAGCAGTTTTTGACCAAAAACAGCATGACCCCCATGCCCCACCCTCTGTATTCACCAGATCTCACCCCGAGCAACATTTTTGTTGTTGTTTTTCCAGATGAAAAAAGTCCTTCAAGGCAAATGTTTTGCCAGTGTGGAAGAGGTGAGACAAAAAATGGCAGATGCAATAAAAGGCATCAAAACCGATGAGTTTAAAAACTGTTTTGAGCAGTGGAAAAAGTGTCTCAATAGGTGTATTTCATTAAACAGAGAGTACTTTGAAGGTGACTGAAGTTAAACATGTATGAATAAATACACATTTTTTAATAAATAAATTCCTGGCTTTTTGGGTCCCTCTCGTAGATTTTACATCAAGACACAGAGCACCTGTGTACATATAATCCAATAAAATGTCAACAAGAATGTTACAAAAACAATACTGTTACTATCTGCAATACATCTTCATTCATTCAATAGATGTTTTTGGCACCAACATTGAGGTCAAATGTGCCTATGTCTAGAACAAAAACCCCTGTGGTTGTGGAGCTTATATTCTATGGGGTGGTGGGGAGCAGAATGTAAAAAATAAACTATGCATATATGCTATAAGATTAATATAATAAAACTTATTTAAAACTTACATTTTGGGAATCTTCTGGGGTGCTGGCTATGCTCTTTATCTTATCTGGGTGCTAGATATATTTACTTTATAAAAATGCAAGTTTTTGCACTTCTCTAGATACATATTATACTTCAATAAAAAAAGTTCAAAAATTAAAGACAAAACAACTAGAAGTCAGCTTAATTCTGTTCAACTGCATGAACTGGAATTATTGCTTACGATTAGGCATGGTGGCATATGCCACACTTGTCATTCTAGCTGTTTGGGACTCTGAGGCAGGAGGACTGCTTGAGCCCAGGAGTTTGAGGCTGCAGGGACTTATGATTGCACTACCTCACTCCAGCCTGGGCAACAGAGCAGGACACTACTTGGCAGGCTCTTAGCATCTGCGATAGTCTTCTAAAAGTGGAACGTGATTTTTTAAGTGTCTATTGGGAGGTGGTATGTGCAAATTGTATCTTATTAAAAGCCAATTATTCCAGTTGTCCAATATATTTAATCAACCCAAGTAGAGTGACCACACAGTACATTCCAAATTGCCCCGGAGAGTGGTGATAAATGACAATTGTTCTGAAATTTATAGCATTCTTTTTCACTCTGAAAGTTTCCCAGTTTGAATAATAAATTATATGGTCATCCTAACTATAACTCAGACTGGCTTTGTTTTAGAGATTTGATGATCTTGCCACTGTCTCCATTTAAAAATTTATCTTCTCTTCCTTTCACGGAGGGACTCTACACTTCAGGCAAACTAAGCTACTCCTGGGGACCTAAACGCATCATTAATTTACACCAGCAGCACTCTGGTCATATTTCTCTTTCCCCTGTCTAGAACTCTTTTTCCTCATTTGTGTCTCTGGTGAATTTCTCCTTGTTCTTTAGGATTCAGCAAAATAGTGACCTTTTCAGGCCTCCTGAAAGACGCATTTCTTCCTCTGCGCATTCAGAATACCTTCTATAACTCACAGCATTTGAAGCATTTGTCTAACAATGGACAAGAATGATCATATTATCCCTCCTACTCCAAGTCTTTTATTTATTTGTTTGTTTGTTTGTTTTAAAGACGTGGGGTACAATTCACGGTTAGGTATACAAATAGTCATTATACAGGTAAAGTTTGGTCCCCCTTCACCTGGTTTGAGATCAGGTACCCTTATTGATGAGGTGTACCCCATCCCCTCTTCCCTGGTGATCTCCCACTACTGCCAATCCCTTTCCTGTAGTATTATAACTGCTCAGGGTTCACTTATAAGTGAGAACATGTGGTATTCAATTCTTTGTGTCTGTGCTAGATCACTGAATATTACTCTAAATTCAAGTTGCTGCAAAGTTCATAATTGTGTCCTTCTTTATGGCTGCATAATATCCCATTGTGTATATGCACCGCATTTTTTTTATCCAGTCTACTTTTGATGGGCAGCACATTTGGTTCCATGTTTTTGCTATCGTGAATAGTGCTGCAATAAACCTTTCGATGGCTTTCTAAGTCTCTTAGACCAAAAACAAAACTTTGACATGGCCTAGAAAGGCTGCAAGTTCTTGCTCTTCATTCCTGTCCTCTTCCCTTTGCTTTTAGGGCTCTAGACATTATCTCCACCCTCTGAAGGCACCAAGGGAGATCTGGGGATATTTCCACTCTTTGTAGGCACCAATCTCCATTCTACCACAAAAATTTGCACTTTTGGGGGGGGTTCCCCTCTGCCTAGAAACTCTTCCTTGTTCATCTAGTTAAATCCTGATATTCTTCAAATGTCAATTGAGCAAGACTTTTTCAGAGAAACTTTCTCTAAGCTCCCTCAACAGCACTTAAGAACACACATGGCTACAAGTCAATGAAAATATGACTGACAGTGGATTAAATAAATAAATATGTTCATTATTACATAGCAAGAAGTCTGAATGTGTTCAATTGTTAGCATAGTTTCAGAAGCTCAATAAAGTCGGGATAAATATGTCTGCAGTTCTGTTGACCTTTCCTCATCATCATGAATAGTCTGCTGTAGTGTCAGACATCACATTCACATTCAAGGTGGGAAGACACATAGAATGGCATCACTAGCCTGGTTTGTCCCTCTGTTATGACCAATACCTTCCAGGAGATTGCCACTTAAGTCTCATTGGCTAGAACTCTGCTCAATGGATGCTCTAACTCCACAAATGGTTGAGAAAAATGAATCTTCTGCTGTGTATTTTGCCACTCCCAAGTAGATTGGGGTTCTGTTCATGAGAAAGAAGAAGAAATAGAGGAAATGTTTAATTAGCAGGCCCTTCCAGGAAAATGCCCTTGTTTTAAATTCCCCTAGTACCATATACCTCCTGCTGGTTTCAACTTTTTACAGATATAATTTTATATTTATATTAATCTCTCCTGTCAGGAGAGCTCAGGGATTGAGGTTTGTTTTTTATTTTATTTTTTTGTTTTGCTTATTATTACATTTCCAAACAAATGTCTGACATTTAGTAGGGGCTCAATAAGTAACTGTTGACTGGATAAATGAGCTCATATATTAATGAAAAAACTCACATGTCTATGTCCCAGGTTCCAAGCTTGATGTTAAGTTTTATTAAATGAATAATTTGTTCATCAAGTCATTTTATTAGAGAACGCAAAGCTTCAGAAGGAAATTTTCTCTCTTTAAAAGAAAAAATCTAACCGGGCTCGGTGGCTCAGCCTGTAATCCCAGCACTTTGGGAGGCCGAGACGAGTGGATTGCCTGATCCTGCGGGTTCGAGACCCACTCGGGCAACTTGGCGAGACCTCGTCTCTACAATAAATCAAAAATTAGAAGGGCATGGTAGCGCACACCTGTAGTTGCAGCTACTTGGAAGGCTGAGGCAGAAGGATCACCAGAGCCCAGCAGGTCAAAGCTGCAGTGGCCGGGAGTGTGCCACTGCACTCCATCCAGTCTGGGCGACAGAGTGAAACTCCAACTCAAAAAAAAAGAAAAACCTAATATTTACACCCAGGCCTAAATATTTTGCATTCTTAAAAAGTTTTGAGCTTGGCACAGTGGCTCATGCCTATAATCCTAGCACTTTGAGAGGCAGAGGCAAGAGGACTACCTGAGCCCAGGGGTTTGAGACCAGCTTGAGCAACTTCAACTTGGTGAGACTTCGTCTATAAAAAATTAACTGGATGTGGTGGCACATATCTGTGATTCCAGCTACTTGGAAGGCTAAGGTAAAAGGATCACCTGAGCCCACCAGGTCAAGCCTGCATTGGCTGTGAGTGTGCCACTGCACTACAGCCTGGACAAGAGGGTGACTCCAACTTAAAAAAAAAAATTAAAAAAGTAAAAAGTTTTGTTTGGTCATTGTATTAAAAAAGATAGCTGCACTCACATGTTCATTGTAGCACAATTTACAATTGCAAAGATGTGGAATCAACCTAAATGCCCATCAGCTGATCAGTGGAGAATAAAAATGTGGTATACATACACTGGGGAATGCTATTAAGCCATTAAAAATAATGAAATAATGTCCTTTGCAGCAACTTGGATGGAATTGGAGAGCACCATTCTAAGTGAACTATCATAGGAACAGAAAACCAAAACCCACATGAGGAGCTAAACTAAAGATCTACAAAGGCACAGAGTATGGTATAATGGACACTAGAGACTCAAATGAAAGAGGGTAGGATGGGGTAGAGAGACAAAAAAATCACCTATCAGGTCCAATGTGCACAGGTGGGGGTGGTGGGTACACTTAAAGCCCAGACTTCCTTTTTTTTTTAGTTGGAGTCTCGCTCCATCACCCAGACTGGAGTGCAGTAGCATGCTCCCAGCCACCGCAACCTCGACCTGCCAGGCTCTGGTGATCCTCCCACCTCAGCCTTCCAAGTAGCTGGAACTACAGGTGCACACCACCACGCCCAGCTAATTTTTGATTTATTGTAGAGATGGGGTCTCGCCAAGTTGCCCAGGGGGGTCTCGAACCCACGGGCTCAGGCAATCCACTCACTTCGGCCTCCCAAAGCACTGGGATTACAGGCTGAGCCACCGAGCCCAGCCAAAGCCCAAATTTCTTTACCACTATATAATGTGACCATGTAACTAAAAACTATTTGTGCCCTCTAAAGCTATTAAAATAAAGAAAAAAAGTAAAGGCTTGATTTATATATTAAAAGCAGTAACAACCTGATCTCAAACCAGGCAAAGTAGGGACCAAAGGGAAGCCCAAACTTTACCTGTACAATGTTCACTTGTATACCTAATCCTGAATTGTACCACACATCTTTGAAATAAAATTTAAAAAAAAAACAAGTAACAAGAACCATAAAACTGCATCGAAACTGCACCCAGAAGAGCCAAAATCTGGTGTATTACCATGGGATAAGTTCTTTATGATGAATGACTAAGGAATGCAGAACTCAACAACAAGCAACAGCTGAACTGAGATGGGATACTCAAAGTCTTTACAGAGAGTGAAAACATTCTAGGCTGCACTCCCTGGACTAACAAAAATAAAATCCAAATAAACCAAAAGTAGTTTTTCACATGACTGCCTCTAAACTGGCATCATCTAGACTACTCCATTCAGATATAAAATCAATCAAGTATTTGAATAAGAATTCTCAATAGAACATTCTGCAGAATATTTTTTAAGCTTTGATTTCCAAAATTATTAACATTATAACAAAAGTTGCTTCCACCACAATTACTTGGACTCTGAACAAACTGTGACAGGCATTCAGGAACCAATTTAACGAATAAATGAATCAAGTCAGAGACATTAAACACAGGACACCTGGGCCGCATCTTTCTTTATGCTGCTATAACTGAATAGTAAGAAACTGGGCGATTTATGATGAACAGAAATATATTGACTCACAGTTCTGGAGGCTGGGACATGTAAAATCAAGGAACTGGCATCTGGCAATGGCATTCTTGTGGTATTGTCTCATTGGGGAAGGTGGAAGGACAATACAGGGGGAGAGAGAGAAAGAGAGAGACAGGGAGAGAAGAGACAGGGAGGCAGGAGAGGGAGAGAAGGAGAGGATGAGGAGAAGAGAGGAAGAGAGGCGAAGGGAGAGAGGGAGAGGAAGGAGCAGGATGGGGGAACAGAGGGGGAGGAGTGGGGAGGGGGGAAAAGGGGGCTGAATTCACCCTTTTATAGCATTATTAAACCCACCAGTGAGGACAGAGCCCTTATGACCTAATCACCTCTTAAAGGTCCCATCTCCCCATACTGTTACAATAGCAACTAGATTCCAACATGAGTTTTAGAGGGGATAAATCTTCAAACCATAGCAACCCCCAACTCCCCATTCTTCAGCCATAGCAGATCTCACTAATCTATCATACAGTCCTTGTCAAGGATGGAATTCCAGTAACCACTATCTGTAATCAGGATTGGCATAGGAGAATACATCCACAGCCCCTTGGGGTTATACACACACTGAAAGTCTTTTTTACCAACTCAAGGTCACAGGCACCCCAAGACTGACACACTTGGGATGCTCATTAAAAGGATGTCGAGATGATCTAGAAATTACAACAGACTTCGATTTCTGTTCACTATGGTTCCTCTCCAAACTTCTCCCATATTTCATCCTCACTTCTGTAGAGCTGGTACACCTAGAATAAAGGCCAGATCCCCTCACTCTGACATTAAATATCTCTATCTTGTCTTGGACTATCTCTCCATCTTCATCTGTCACTACAGTCTTTCCCTTATACTGTGTGCAGTAAATTTAATAGTGATCCCCAAAATTCATTTCTACCCAGAAACTCCAAACCTAACCTTATTTAGAAATGGAGTCTATGTAGATTGTATTAGACTATATTAGTTAGGGCTGCCATAACAAAGTGTCACAGAACGGGTGACTTAAACAACAGAAATTTGTTTTTACACAGTTCTGAGGGCTAGAAGTCCAAGATCAAGGGGTCAACGGAGTTGGTTTATTCTGAGGCTTCTCACCTTTGACAGGGCTCACACGGGTGGCCCGTTGTTGAAATGACTCATTGTGCTAACCTCGTATTGCTTAAATGATGTCCTGTTTTCGCTTCTGGCATCTGCTTCCTCAAGATTATATCAAGTCTGCATTACCACCTGAACCACGCTGCTTCCTCAGGGTTATGTATCGAGACTATGTGACTACCAGCAGCTACTTCCTCAGGACTATGTGACTGCCAAACTCCAGCTAAGGGGTATAAAAGGAACCCCCCCAAAAGAACAAAGGGGCTGATTCTTCTCTAGGACCAGTTTCCCTCTCATTTCCCTTTAATAAATTTCCTTTTCTTTGCCTGACTATCCGGCTTGTTCTCTTTTTCTCCACATTCGCTTTACATCCTTGACTTGTAAGTGACCATCTTCTTCCAGAGTCTTCGTGTGATCTTCCCTCTGTGCATGCCCGTGTTCTAATCTCCTCACCAGTTATATTCATTTAGTGTCCACCCATATGAACTCACTATACCTTAATTACCTCTTTCATGTTCCCATCTCCAGATACAATCACTAAACACTGAACAACAGAAATACACTCTGACAAATGAGTCGTTGGGCAATTTTGTCATTGTGTAAACATTATAAACTAAAACAAGAAACTCTAGGAAATGAATACACTATCTTCTGTTTCAGCCACACATCACTAAGAACAGCCACCAGTTATGTAGCACCTGAAATGTGCCTCACACTGGATCTCTTAGGATGGAGGAAGTTATGTGCTGCAGTAGGGATCAGAGAAAAATAGAAAAGGAAAAGAACAAAAGAATTTCTTAGGAAATTTTATGCCTTGGTAGACTAAGTAACAGCTAACAAATATCTAGTATTTTACAAAGACTATTCATTTATAAATCTTTCTACTGAAAGATATTCCGTGGATTTCAGGTAGAATTTATTTGAAATGTCAAAAGAGATTGTGGAAGCAAGGCAAAGAGAAGTAGAAATTACATTATCATTAGAGAACACTTAACCTAAAGAGTCTTTTGGAGGATTTCTGTTATTGTTCAGGTTAGTGCTGGGTGAAGAATCCTCGATTTAAAAACATTGTTTCGTGATATAGGTCATTATTATCACCAAGCTTCTCATTTATTAGGGATGTGCTAGTGCAGAAGTAGGATGTGACTCTCCAGCTGAAAACCAGAAAGAGGTTTGTTACTATCCTTACTGTGCAAAATTTCTCTAATAGGTTCACACTGAAATATCACTCAGAGTGATACCCAAAGGCCAAATTCAATCCAGCAAAGGTAGTGCCCTACAGTAGTTCAACACCAGCCTACAACTCCAGGGAGGAGAAAAAAAGCGTTGGTCCTTACCAAATGATATTGAGATGGGTTAGAATGAGAAATCCAGGCTCCACCTCATCCCAAATGCAAGAGGGGTCCAGAATACTGAACAGCCCTAAAACACTTGCTTCACTCATGATTGGGATAATGTGTGAAATAGGAACAAGACCTTTAATAGTATTGGACCATCTTGATTTTAATCATTGCACTGTGTTTATGTTTAAAAAATTATTTTTAGGAAACACACATTGACTTACATAGGAATAAAGGGACATCACATGTGCAACTTGCTCTCAAATAATTTAGAAATAAAAAATAATTATAGCCGGGCTCGGTGGCTCAGCCTGTAATCCCACGCCTTCGGGAGGCTGAGGTGAGTGGATTGCCTGAGCCCGCGGGTTCAAGACCCTCCTGGGCAAGTTGGCGAGACCTCATCTCTACAATAAATCAAAAAATTAGCTGGGCGTGGTAGCGCGCGCCTGTAATTCTGGCTACTCGGAAGGCTGAGGCGGAAGGATCGCCGGAGCCCAGCAGGGCGACAGAGTGAGACTCCAACTCAAATAATAATAATAATAATAATAATAATAATCACTTATATGGATAAAATGATAAAGCAATGTGATAACATATTATCAATTGAAGAATCTGGGTGAAAATCATCCAGAAATTTTTGCACTGTTCTTGCAATGTGTCTGTAGGTTTGAAATTGTTTTAAAGCAATCACTCATTTAAAAAAAAAAAGCAGGTGGGGTGCGGTGGCTCAAGTCTATAATCCCAGCACTTTGGGAAGCCGAAGTGAGAGGATTGCCTAAACCCACAGGTTCGAGACCAGCCTGTGCAACTTGGCAAGACCTCATCACTACAAAAAATTAGCCAGGCATGGTGGCGTGTGCCTGTAGTTCCAGCTACTTGGAAGACTGGGGCGGGAGGGGAAGGATCGCCTGAACCCCGCAGGTCAAGGCTGCAGTGGCCAGGAGCGTGCCACTACTGGGTGACAGAGTGAGACTCTAACTCAAAAAAAAAAAAAGCAACCTAACTTCATTCAAATTCCATCTCTCTAGCAACAGTTTTCTCAGTCTTGGCACTCTTGACATTATTGACATTTAGGATCAGGTGATTCTTTGTTGGGGGCTGCAAGATGGGAGTGGGGTGCTGCCAGTGCATTGTAAGATGTTCAGCAGCGTCCTATCCACAAGATGCAAGTCGCATTTCCCAGTTGTTACAACCAAAAATGTCTCCAGACATTGCCAATTATCCCCTGAAGTAGCAAGATCACCCAGTTGAGAATCACCATTCTAGCATTTTGTTTCCTCAAGAGGCTGATGGAGAAAAGAAAGGTAACAGGAGAAGTAAGCTCAAGCTCATCCTTTTTTTTTTTTTTTTTTTTGAGTCAGGGTCTAACTCTGTTACCCAGGCCTGAGTACAGTGGCACAATCAGGCTCACCACAGCCTCAACCTCCTGGGCTCAAATGATCCTTCTGTCTCAGTCTTCCAAGTAGATGGGACTACAGGTGCATGCCACTAATTTTTTTTATTTTGTGTAGAGACAAGATCTCACTATGTTGCCCAGGCTGGTCTCAAATTCCTGGGCTCAAGTAATCCTCCTGCCAGCCTCCCAAAGTATTAGGATTATAGGCATATCCTACAGTGCCCAACCTTATCCTATCTTTATAATCATACATTCATTCTACTCATTCAACAAGTATCTTACTGAGCTAACTGAGGATCTGGTCCAACACTGTTCTAGGTTTTGGAGACACAGATGAACAAAAGCCAGAAAAGGCTTGTATCCTCACAGAGCTTATAGCTAGATAGCTAAAGCACATAAGAAGCAAGCAAAGAAATAAGATCATTTTGGAAAATGATCTGAGAAAATGTCATCAAAACGTTGACATGATAAAATGATCAAAAAACTGATGATGAAAATTACAAAAAAAGAAAAAAAGAAGAAGCCGGGTTCGGTGGCTCAGCCTGTAATCCTGTGCCTTTGGGAGGCTGAAGTGAGTGGATTTCCTGAGTCCGCAGGTTCGAGACCTGCCTGGGCAGCGAGACCTCATCTCTACAATAAATCAAAAAATCAGCCTGGCATGGTAGTGCACACCTGTAATTCCGGCTACTGGGAAGGCTGAGGTGGAAGGATCGCTGGAGCCCAGCAGGCGAGGCTGCGGTAACCGGGAGTGGCCACTGCACTCTGGGCGACCAAGTGAGACTCCAACTAAAAAAAAAAAAAAGAAAGAAAGAAAGAAAGAAAAGAAAATGGGAGATGAGAAATAATGATTGGGGGAGCAATATTGAACATGAAGGCCAACATCCTCCTAACATGATCCTCTTTCCACTAAAGAAAGAATGGAAAAGAAAGATCTGGCCAGACCCAGTGGCTCACGCCTATAATCCCAGCACTTTGGGATGCTGAGACAGGAGAATTGCTTGAGCCCAGGAGTTCAAGACTAGCCTGAGCAACATAGCAAGACCTCATCTCTATTTAAAAAATTAAAAAATTAGACCAGGCCCTGTGGCTCATACCTGTAGTCTCAGCACTTTGGGAAGCCAAGGCAGGATGATTGCCTGAGCCCAGAAGTTCGAAATCATCCTGGGCAGCATAGCAAGACTTCGTCTCTACCACAAATAAAAAAATTAGCTGGGCATGGTGGTGCATGCCTGTAATCCTAGCTACTCAGGAGGTTGAGGTGAAGGATTGCCTGAGCCCAGCAGGTTGAGGCTGCAGTAGCCGTAATTGTGTCACTGCACTCCAGCCTAGACAACAGAGTGAGATTCCAACTCAAAAAATAAAAATAAAAAATTAGACGGGCATGATGGCACATGCCTGTAGTCTCAGCTACTCAGGAGGCTGAGATGAAAGGATTGCCTGAACTTAGGAGGTCAAGGCTACGTTGAGTTGTGACTGTGCCATTGAACTCCAGGTTGGGCAACGGGGTAAGATTCTGACTTGAAAAATTAAAAAAATAAAATAAAATAAAAGATTTTTATCAACCATCAGGTAAAGGACCCAAGAAAGAAAGAAAGACCCAGTGACTTACTCCAGAATCACCTAGCAAGCCAGAGATGGCACAAGGACTAGAATTTACTATTTTCCAATCCAGTGCCTGGAACACATCAGCCCAGTTCAAGGCCAGGCAAAGTCAAAGGACTTGGAGTCAGGAGATCCAGACTGCAATTACTACCTGTGTGATTTCAGGTAAGAATAGACTTTTGAGCCTCCATTTCCTCATCTATCAGTGGGAATAATAGATCATTATCATTGGATCATTATAGATCTTATCATTGAGATGAGATTTGAAAATATAATTTATGATCAAACACTCTAGATACGGCATCTTTTTTTAAAAAAATAGCTTTTGATCCATTATAAAACTAATACATCTCACTATAGAAAATTTTGAAGAGTAAAAAAACATTATAATTAACTTTCTTCTCAGTCTTTTTCACTCATTTATCCAATTGACATTTATTGAGCACACGTGTCCAGCAGTGTTTAAATAATTCTACCATCACATATACAAAGTTTCAGAGTTTACATCACACTGTATGAGACAATGTTATGTACTGCTTTATTTTACTTATAAGCATTTTTAGCCAGGCATGGTGGCTGACGCCTGTAATCTCAGCACTTTGGAAGGTGAAGGCAAAAGGATTGCCTGAGCCCAGGGGTTCGAGACTAGCTGGGGCAACTTGATGAGACCTTGTCTCTACAATAAATCAAAAAATTAGCTGGGCATGGTAGTGTATGCCTGTGGTTCCAGCTACTTGGAAGGCTGAAGTGGAAGGATCGCCTGAGCCCAGCAGGTTGAGGCTGCGGTGGTTGTGAGAGTGCCACTGCACTCCAGCCTGGGTGACAAAGTGAGGCTCCCACTCAAAAAAAAAAAAGTATTTGTTAAATATTTTCCCGTGCCATAAAATTTCAATGTAGTAATCCTTTTAGGACATGCATGATTGCAATAGTTGAAGTTTTATGTAAACATCTAAATAAAAATGTCTATTATTTATTTAAATAAATAGATTTTTGCATTTTTCTTATTTTGTAAATAAAGCTGTAATGAATATTTTTATGATTAAAAATTTTAGAAAGAACATCTTTGTGATTAAGTTTGTGTGTGCAGGCCAGGCATGGTGGCTCATGCCTGTAATCCCAGCGCTTTGAGAGGTGGAGGAGAAAGGGTTGCCTGAACCCAGGGGTTTAAGACCAGCCTGAGCAACTTGGTGAGACTTTGCCTCTAAAATAAGTCAAAAAATTAGCCAGGCGTGGTAGTGCACACCTGTGGTTCCAGCTACTCACAAGGTTGAAGTGAAGGATCAACTGAGTCCATGCAGTGGCCATGAGCCAGTGCCTGCACTCCAGCCTGGGCGACAGAGTGAGATTGCAACTCAAAAAAAAAAAAAATTGTGAGTAGTTCATTTCTCTTAGTCTTTAAATTTTTGTCCCCCATTAGATTTACAGAATAGAATTATTGAATCAAAGGACAAGAAGAACCGTAGACTCTTCATTTTGTGGTGCTAAATTGCTTTCCAAAAGGATGGTGTAAATTAAATATGTAGTATGCCCTGAATGCCACAGTCTTTGGAGTCAGTCAGTCATGGGTTTGAATCCCAGAATCCACACTCACTAGCTCTGTGACCCAAAACAAATCACATCACTTCTCTGAATACTTGTTTGACTTGTAGATAAAAGTTAAACAACAATGAAAGGAGATTGGTAGTATTCATAAAACCTCAGAACAGCTAGGTGCCCACCTCAGTGGTATGCACCTGTAGTCCCAGCTACTCAGCACTTTGGGAGGCAGAGGTGAGAGACTGCATGAGTCCAGGGGTTCCAGACCAGACTGGGCAACTTGGCAAGACCTCATCTCTACAATTAAAATAAAATAAAATAAAATAAAAATTAGCTGGTCATGGTGACATGCACCTGTGATTCCAGCCACTTGAAACGCTGAGGCAGAAGGATCACCTGAGCCCAGTAGGTTGAGGCTGCAGTAGCCATGAGTGTGCCATTGCACTCCAGCCTGGTGACAAGAGCGAGACTCCTACTAAAAAAAAAAAGTTAAGACTAAAGATAAATTACAGAATTAAAATTTTTGGTACTGGTTGATTTGACATATATTAATTATCTGCTTAAGCTCAGAAAAAGAAAAAGGTAGGGGAGGTGCTTGGAGAAGACACACATAATATATCACATTATTATGACATTTGGTATTTTCATTTGGGTCACACAAAATCAAGTTGTGCTAAGAACTGGGAATACAGTAAGTAAGTAAGTAAATAAATAAATAAATAAAATAAAAACCAAGTGGAGATCGGTATCAAACAAAAAATTACCAGAAGAACATACAATTACAAACCACAACCAATGCTCTGTTAAATAAAATAGGGGGTCCAATGAAGGAGTTTTAAACTTGGATGGATTTAGAGTCTGTAATTTATCACAGAAACAAAGATCTGAGCACTACACGTACTCACTCATAAGCGGGCCCTAAATATTTATAATACTATCAGAAAGGGATTGGCAGTAGTGGGACACTGTCAGGGGAAGAAGGGGGCACATTTTTTATCTAACCCTGAATTGTACCCCACGTCTTTAAAATAATAATAAATCTCAAGAGGTAACATCATAGGATAGACTTCCAAATGACCAGAGCGCTTGGCCTGATGACGGAAGAGCAACAACTTCTGGGACGTTTTATGTGCTTGGGCCATCTCCACGCTGACATCCATAGGAGCCCCGCGAGCCACCCAGGTGGGCAGCGAGTCCAGGCCAGCAGGGTGGGGCGCTGGCCCTGGGAATGACTTCAGAGTAGGATCCCTTGGGGGACAGCTCGAAGCAGGCCCAGGAAGGAGGCGCAAGGTGATGGGCGCAGGGACCAGGGGACCTGTCCGCGCGGGGACGCTGCCTTTGGACGGTTTGCGGCGCCCCTGGCTGCAGGGCCGGTGGTGGGCGCCGCCCTCGTCGCTGTCCGCTCGGGCTGGGTGCTGAAGGTGACCGTGTTCGATGCGTGCGCAGCCTATAGCATCGGACGCTTTTCCCCGCCCCCACCCCCACCACGACTGCTTCTCCTGTCCCCTGAGGGTGGACTTCGACACCAAGAAGAGCTGCTAGCTCGGGATCCCTTTTTCACCCGCGGTGACGTCTTCCAAGAGAACCTGCTCAGCCTCCTGGGGAGGAAGGGGCAGAGGCCTGGATTCCGCCTTCTGCGCAGGTAAGGAGGATCCGTGAGGAGTAGACCGCCCCCTTCCTAGCCTCTACACTCCCCGACACCAGCTGATTCCAGGAACTTCGTGACAACAGATGGACATTACAGTCTTCTCTTCTTAAACCCGGTAATGGCAAAGCCAGTGGTCTCAAGCCAGCTTTTTGACAGGGAGCAAGCCACTCACACGTTGACTCAGTTTCCTCATCTGTAAAATGCAACATTTAAGAACATCTAGAAAGTGCAATAATACTCCTCCTGCCTTATTCAAGTTTTCATGACGATTTCATAGACGATGCAGGTAGCAGGGCATTGCACCTTCTGTTGCTCATTGCAGGTGCTTAGAAAATGAAAATTGTCATCACCAGCTGCAGACTGATTGCTAAGAACTGGAGCTCAAAGAGCCCTTATCATTTTGGAAGCAATTGTTCAAAAATTAAGTATCAGGTGGCTCTGAGAAAAAAAAATAAATGTCCTGTGCACTCAAAGAACAATGAGAAGAAGATTAAAACGACAGTACTTTTTCCAAGGTGTAGATTTAGCCAGAACAGCCTAAATCAACCCTAGAGTTTGCCTTTGAAAAGTGAATGCTCCCAATTTTAATATCTGTTGTCTTGTAGCAGGATATCATTTAAAGAAGAAAAAAAAGGTACAGTACCATTTAACCATTTAACAGTATGGTTTTTTCACTTATAAAAACTTATATCAGCCTGGGTGTGGTGGCTCACATATGTAATCTCAACACTTTGGGAGGCTGAGGCAAGAAGATCACTTGAGACCAAGAGCTCAAGACCTGCCTGAGTAAGACAGTTAGAGCTCATTTCTAAAAAAAAAAATTCACCAGATGTGGTGGTATGTGCCTATAGTACCAGCTACTTGGGAGGCTGAGGGGGTAGGATCACTTGAATCCAGGAGTTCGAGGCTCCAGTGAGCCATGATTGTGCCACTGCACTCTAGTCTGGGTAACAGAATGAGACCATGACTCAAAAAAAAAAATCCTTATGTAGCATGATAAGCTTTGATTTTTAAAAAATATTTCCTGAGTCCCACTGTGTGACAACTCAAGTTTATCTGGCAATTCATCTTTGAATGCTCACAAAATTTTACCTCACGGTAGCCATATGATGTGGGTTTTTACTTTCTCATTTTCATGACAAGGACATTGAGGGTCAAAGAGATTTGAGCTTGGTGATTGTCTTGAGTCTATGCAGGTTTGAAGTTGCAGAGTCTGAATTGGAATCCAGATCTGGAGACACCAGGGTCAGTGCTCTTTTGGCTACATTATACAAATTAAAAACTAACATGTGGCTATGTTACCTAATTAACTTATTAGCACTATTAACATGAATTGCTATATTTATTAGGTATGTCTAGACAGCAGGTTCTCAAGGTCATAGACAAAAGTCCCCCAAAAAATCAACTACCAAGCAGGAGTCACTTGCAAAGCAGATTGGCATTGCTTATAGCTGTAACTTACAAAACTTTCATGGCAATAAAAAACAAAACCAACTCTGGCCAAATTAAACACATATATTATTTTGTTCACATACTACAAATATTTACTAAGTTTACAAGGTGTCAAGCACTATTCTAGCTATTAACAAACACACACGATTGAAAGAGAATGTATTAAATTACTAATAGCTATTTTCTCTGGGCAATATAAGATTTTATTTTGTGGATGAATTTCCTTTTCTTCTTTGTTTTTTCTTTTTCTTTTTTTTTTAAGAAATGGGGTCTCGCTATGTTGCCCAGGCTGGTCTTGAACTCCTCCTGCCTTGACCCCCAAGGTGCTGGGATTACAGGCGTAAGTCACTGTGCCTGCCCATATTTTTTTTTTATTTTAGACACTCTCTACAGTGAGCATACATTATTTTTAAATTGAGATAAATGTTTTATATGAGGGTGCCAAAAATGTATACACATTTTAAGTACGACGTTCATTCAAAAGATGGCATTCATCAAATGAATGCTAGTGTCACCATGCAACAGGAAGGACAAAGAAAATGACAGAAGGCCGGGCATGGTGGTTGAAGCCTATATGTAATCCCAGCACTTCGGGAGGCCAAGTTGAGAGGATTGCCTGAGCCCATGAGTTTGTGAACAACCTGGGCAACTTGACGAGATCTCATCTCTACAATAAATCAAAAAATTAGCCAGTATGGTAGCACATGTCTGTAGTTCAGGCTGTTTGAAAGGCTTAGGTGGAAGGATTGTCTGAGCCCAGTAGGTCGACATTGGGGTGGATGTGAGCATGCCACTGCACTCCAGCCTGGGCGATGGAGTGAGACTCCAACTCAAAAAAAAAAAAGAAAAAGAAAAAGAAGATGACAGAAGCACAGTTGAGTGAACATCATACTACACATTGCTACCGTCATTCAATACAACTTCAAAGGTAATACATAGATAAAATCGCTTAAAATGTGTATACAGTTTTTGGCACCCTGCTACACATAACTGGACTTCAATGGGTCAACTTATTTTAATACTTTGGGTTTTGTCAGAGACATCCTGTAGTTATCTCTATTAACTCATTTGAAGAACCTAAAATTTCTTTTCTTTTTTTTTTTCTGGAGTCTCGCTCTGTTGCCCAGGCTGGAGTGCAGTACCATGCTCATGACCACCCCAGTGTCAGCCTACTGGGCTCTGGCGATCCTTCTACCTCAGCCTTCCAAGTAGCCAGAACCACAGGTGTGTGCTACTATGCCTGCTATTTTTTTTAATTTATTGTAGAGATGAGGTCTCAACAAATTGCCCAGGCTGTTCTCGAATCTGTGGGCTCAGGCAATCCTCTCACCTCAGTCTCCCAAAGTGCTGGCATTACAGGCTTGAGCCACCACGCCCAGCGGGTGCATTTTCACAAAGAAAGGGGTTTGGGGGAAGAGAAAGACAAAAAAATTTATATAAAGTCAACTTTTTCATTTGCCAGTAACATGGGTCAGTTACTCAGACACCAGGTTTCATCCCAAATTACAGTATAAGGAGTTGATTATGACTGTGAATAGATAATGACCGTGGATACTCAGCCTCAGAAGAGTGGAACAAAAAGCAATTCTCAAATGTACCAACTTGGAAGGGAAATTCTGACCAGAAGCAAAACAACTTCAAACTTATACTTTCCTTCTTTCAATATTTTCAAATATTTTCCACCAAGTTACTTTTGCCTAACTATTTGTATGCCACAAAAGAGTAAGAGCTCAGTCAAGAGATTTAAGTAAAGAATCTATGGAAGGAAACATTTTTAAAATTAATAGGTCTCTTTTCCTGAAGTCAAAAATCATCACAGAGAAGAAACTGACTCTATTCACAGGCCTCTTCAAAAAAGGGCATTCTTGGCAAATATTGTTCTTCAACTTCATTGAGAGGAAATCCCTTTTTGCATTTAGTATACATTCTTCCTGCTATCTTTGAAACCTCCTTTTCCCTTTCCCTTGTGGAAGGTTTCTGTTGCTTTATGGATTTTAGAATATGAAGGGTTTATATTATTTTAGCCTTTTTTTGTTTTGTTTTTGAGTCAGAGTCTCACCCTGTCACCCAGACCGGAGTGCAAAGGGCCTCTGTAGCCTCAACCTCCTGGGCTCAGGTGATCCTTCTGCCTCAGCCTTCCAAGTAGCTGGAACCACAGGCATGTGCCACTGCGTCCGGGTAAATTGTTTTATTTTATTGTAGAGATGAGGTCTCACCATGTTGCTCAGGCTGGTCTCGAACCCCTGAGTTCAGGCAATCCTCTCACCTCCGCCTCACATAGTGCTGGGGTTACAGGCTTGAGCCATGGCGCCCAACTTATTTTAACCTCTTAAAAGCTTCTTTTGCTGAAAAAGTGTATGTACGAAGGGGGACCCAAAAGAACCTGGAATTTATTTGTAAAAAATTGTGTATTTATTCTTACATGTTTTAAAATTCAGTCACCTTCAAAGTACTCTCTAGCTGATGAAATTCCACTTTTCCACTGATGAAAACAGTTTTTGAATTAATCAGTTTTGATGTCTTGTAGTGCTTCCGACATTTTTTGTTTTATCTCTTCAAAAAAATGTTTCCCTTTGAAGACTTTTCATCCAGAGAAACAAAAAGACCACTCTGGACAAGTTTTGGTGAATAGGTAGGGTGGGGCATGAAGTTTCGGTGAATAGGTAGGGTGGGTCAAAAACCACAGGTGTGTTGTCATGATGGAAGAACCAGTCCCCTGTTAGCCACAACTCAGAACATTTCTTCTACAAATCTTCATGCAACCTTCTCAAAACTTTCAGATAATAACTTTGGCTGACAATTGGATCCAGAAGAACTAATTCTGAGTATACTACAAGGGGCCACCTTCCAAAAGATAATTCCAGATTATTTTGATCCTCCTCGTGTGTGTGTGTGTGTGTGTGTGTGTGTGTGTGTGTGTGTTAACTGGGGTGAGTTCTGTATAATACCAGTCATAAAAAAAAAAAAAAAGTGAAAAGTTTAAGTTTCTATTTTGCCAGGAGAAAAAAGTCAAAACTGTTGGTCAAGTTAAGACTGATACACGAACAATAATCCAATGATAGCAAAAATTATGTTAGAGTCATAAATGTCTCTTTACAAATGCCAAGGGCACAGGCAGACATTCCATAAGCTCTGTGGATATTTATTCAAGCATGTCTGGCTTTGTTGATCTAGAGCTTTTGGTACTTGTTGGTCATTTTCTGTGTTAAAGTATTTTTTAATCGGATGAACTTTATAGTGGTCAAAGGTCAATCAACTAATTAAAATTAACAGCAGCCCTGAATAAATGAATAAACACTAGCAAATTAGAGAATGAGGTTATCTCAGGGTGGTGGTTCTCTAAATAAAAGAGCTATGTCTTTAGGCAATAAAATGTACTTGGCTGAACTGCCCATAAATAAAACATTTCTGTGGTTTAGCAGTTGTTAAAGGAGACAGAGAAAAAACACTCCGATGTAATGCAGGAAAGTAATTAAGTCTCTGAAATCAGGTATAATCAAAGATCTTTTTCCCAGTAGTTACTTAGAACATTTGTCCAAGTTAACTGGGGCAAATTAATTTCTTCAAGGCTCATTCTGTCATCTGCAGATGGAAGTTATCATGGTACCTACTTCTCCAGGCTATTGTGAGAATTGAACAAGACATTGTCCACAGACATTGTCCATTGTCCTTAGCAGATGAACGTACATATACAATGGGTGCTATTTTTTGGTCTCCTTTGCTTGTATCACCTCTCTGTGAGAAAATTTTCCCACTTTTAAAGAAGAGAACTCCCTCCCCTCCTCTTCCACTTCAGGCATCTGCTGAAATTCTCAAAGAGGAACAGGATAAGAGGCAGGCGATCAGATTATCAGATCCCATATCCTGTGCACTCACCTGGCCGGACAAACACTGGCAGATAGCCAGCTAAAGTGGAAAAGAGAAGAAATTAGTCAATTTGAGTTAACATATGGGTTCCACCAATAACTAATGGCCAGGTGAGATTAGGCAAATTTCTTTTTTTTTTTTAATTATTGCTATTTTATTGTTTTCTTTATTTCAGTAGTTTTGGGGTTACAATAGTTTTAGGTCTTGACTTGAAGTGTACCCACCAACTCCACCTATGAACATTATACCCAAAACGGGTGATTTTTCAAGATTTGGCAAATTTCTTAACTTCTTAGCTACTTAGTGTCATCCCCTGAAAATTATGCATTCTTGTACAAAGTTCAGAAGACTGTTGTCGAAATGAGATGCAACAAGAAGTGTGGACGTGTTAAGTGCAATGCTTTGCATGAAGTAGATGTTCAATTAGCAATGATCTTTCTAACACTGAGTTTTGGGGTACCCTTTTCTGAGCTCTCCCTGTCCAGACTATTTTTGGGGGAGTGCTCCTAATATAACCAAACAGGTGGAAACATATGCAGAAGGTAGTAAGGTAGTAATTTTATTACCACAAGCAAAACATGTGTTGTTATGCATTAAATAATTGCTCAATCACAGAGAATAATCAGGCTTGAAATTCTAGGGGAAAAAAGAGGCATCATGGCAGAAAGATGCTTTGGGTACATGTCAGAGTATGAGGGTGGACTGAGAAGGGGTGGAAAGAGGATACATTGATCAATAAATTATCTGGGTGACATTGATAATCAGTCCCTTTCTCTCGGCTTCGGTTTCCTTTCCAGAAAAAAGAAGGAACTCAAGCAGGTACAGTGGCTCATGCCTGTAATCCCAGCTCTTTGGGAGGTGGAGGCAAGAGAATTGCCTGAGCCCAGGGGTTCGAGACCAGCCTGGGCAACTTGGCGAGACCTTATATCTACAATAAATTTTTTTAAAAATAGCCAGGCATGTTGGTGCATGCCTATAGTTCCAGCTTCTTGGGAGGCTGAGGTGGAAGGATCGCTTGAGCCCAACAGGTCGAGGCTGCAGTGGCTGTGAGTATGCCACTGCACTCCAGCCTGGGTGATAGAGTGAGATTCTAACTCTTCAAAAAAAAAAGGAACTCAAACTAGTATATTCTTCCCAAACCTCTCAACTCTGAACATTTTGCCATGCTAGTCAGAGTTCATCTTTCCTTCCAAATAAAATAAATTGGCTGACAGGAGAGAGAAAGCAGACAGTCCCTACCTCAGCTCTGTCTTCTCTTTCTTATCCTCCTCTGATGCCTCAGGAACAGTCCTGCTCGCCCATGCTTAGAGTTAAAAGTAATTTTCAAGGTCTTCCTTGGCCATTTGCCAAGAATCCCTCAAGAAAGGAACGAAGAGGAGTCCCACTGTATAAATAAGAACAAGCACATCCATGGTACTTAAAAAGTATTCTGTCACTCAGGCTGAAATGCAGTAGCATGATCAGGGCTCACTGCAGCCTCAAACTCCTTGGTTCAAGTGATTCTTCTGCCTCAGCCTCCTGAGTAGCTGGGACTACAGTCATATGTCACCACACTTGGCTAATTGTTTTTATTTTTTGTAGAGTCATGTTCTTACTATGTTGCCCAGGGTTGTCTCAAATTCTTGGTCTCAAGTGATCCTCCCACTTCGGCCTCCCAAAGTGCTGGGATTATAGGCATGAGCCACTGCACCTGACCAAAAAAGAGGGAATTGCAAAAAAACTAATAGTTCTACATTTTGTGTGGATTACAAAGTCCATCAGGGAAGCTTGAACCTTCTTTATATAAAATGCATGGATGCACGTACACAAACAACTTCACACAATTTCAGGGACCTCAGAAACTCCAGTTTAGAACCTCCTATTTTAATCCATTTAAACTCTTAGTCTAAGCCTTGTAGCCATAACAAATGTTTTTAAGCCATAGGAATTTCTGACAAAATGATACAAATGGTTAAATTACATTGATCTTTTTGGAGACTGCTATGTTTTAAAAGGAGCTTCAAGCCCTCACAGTGCCTAGATTTGCATGCTTGCCATGTTGTCTGTCTAGGAAAGATAAGTCCTTCTTGTTGCACTGCTCAGAAGGCCCTTTGCACTTTTCAGCTCCACTTCTGGGAAAAAGTATGTTTACAGACCCCCTCCTGGCAGTGAGGCAAGCTGAGGAGATATGGAGGGTCATCAGAAGGCCACCATCTCTGTGAGACCACGCCACCAAGATAGAATTCACACTTCTCATTAAGCAGAGTTAAGAAGGGGAAGCTTAAGACTGCATTTCAGAGTTTCTTTCCAATAATCTGGATCCTCAAGGCCCCAACATAAGATTTTCTCAAGCTAAGACACTCTAGAAGTCCCAAGTTCAATGTAGGGAGCGAGGGAGAGTTGCTGAGAATGTTATTCAGGGATTTTTTGGATAAATCCAACTCTGGTAGAATTTCTGCAAATGAGTGAATTTTAGCATGAGTTAAGAATGAAGAGAGTGGCCGGGTACTATGGCTCACACCTGTAGTCGCAGCACTTTAGGAGGCCAAGGCAAGAAGATTGCTTGAGCCCAGGAGTTTGAGACCAGCCTGGGCAACATAATGAGACCTCATCTCTACGAAACATAAAAAACAGCATGGTGGTATGCATTTTTAGATCCAGCAACTTAGGAGGCTGAAGTAGAAAGATTGAAACAGAGACCCACTAATGTCCATCCATATTGCCACTGCCCCTAGAGAAAGGCATGACAAGGGTTCAAGCGCTCCTGCACGTTCCTGAGCACATTACTGAAAGTACAATTATCTCTTATGCATTTCCAACAAGTAGCTTCAAGGGATCCTTGATTTCTCTGTAGACCACGCCTTAATCAACTGAAAGATGCAAATCCTCATTTTCTGAGTGATCATAAGTTTGGATAATATAGTATCAATGTAATCGTAAGCCTTGTGATTTGTATAACTTTTATATCATTGTAATCATAAGTTCTGTGATTTGTATAACTTTTATGTAATGCATGATGTCTTGTAAACTCCCTTTACACTATGGCAAGCTTGATGAACTCTTCTGCCAAGCCCTACTGATAAAAGCTATGAGATACTTCTGATACCTGGCACCAGGAAGTCTGGACCAAAAAATGTCACTGTTCATAAATGCATCTGAAACTCAAGTTCTATACAATGCTCTGCTGGTTATGTGGCTAATGTATAGGTACTAACAACTCTGGACTTATAAAAGTGAACTGTAAAGGCCTGGAGGGTGAGCAGAACCATTTTAGAAAGACCTCGAGTCAGGCTCTGATTCCTGGATTTGAATTCAGAAATACACTTCTTTGTACCAGTTTCCTGCCCCTTGACTTATCAGTATCTAGGGTGAGCAACTGAGCATTTCTCAGACCATAACAGGATCTCCTGAGCCCAGGAGGTCAAGGCTGCGACCATACATAGGTCATATATATAACTGTTTTGTAGTAGGTGCTGTGGTGCTCCCCAGATTAACATTCTAGGGTACAGGCACTCATTCTCCCGGCTGTGCCTTTTGGCTGCTCACAGCTGGAGCCCTCTTGAGAACTGTCCTCGACTGAAGGGACTGCCTTATCCAAGGTTATGCACTCTCCCTGGGGCAGCCTGCATCCTTGTCTCAATTAAACCCACTAAAGTCATCTTACCTTCAACTCTTCTCAGAGGATAAGTTGAGACCCCTGCTGTAACTGCATCCTGTTTCAGCTTCTCTTCTCCTGCCTCTCTCATGTCTTCACAGGAACTGATTCCAAGGACACTCCCAATAAACCTGCTGTATGCAAATTTTGTATCTGAAACTGTTTCTTGAGTAACCTCACTTATGACCCTCTAAAAGCCTCACTCTCCTCATCTGTAAAATGGAATGATAACTGTTCCTACATCATAGGGTCTTTTGAAGATTCAATGAGATAATATGTATAAAATGCTTAGAGCAAGATCTGGCACAGAATGAGTCCTCCCAGTATTCCCAAATTGATCTACAAAATCTATGCAACATGTATCCAAACAAAGCAGAGTTACTTTGGAGAAGAGAAAAAAAAAGATATAGGACCAAAAAATGGCAAGTTGGCCAGGCGTGGTGGCTCACACCTGAAATCCCAGCACTTTGGGAGGTGGAGGCAAGAGGATTGCCTGAGCCCAGGGGTTCAGAATCAGCCTGGGCAACTTGGCAAGACCTCATCTCTACAATAGATCAGGCGTGTGGTGACACACGCCTGTAGTTTCAGCTACTTGGGAGGCAGAAGCAGAAAGATCCCCTGAGCCCAGCAGGTTGAGGCTGTGGTGGCTGTGAGCATACCACTGCACTTCAGCCTGGGCAACAAAATGAGAATCCTACTAAAAAAAAAAAAAAAAAAAGGCAAAGTGATCCTAAAATCCATATGGAAATGCAGGGAACCTGAATAGACAAAGAAAAATGGAATGAGAAAAACAAAACTGGAGAGCTCGTACATCCCAACTTCAAAATGTAGTACGAAGCTGAATAAGACAGTTTGATGATTGCATATGGATAGACAAATAGATTCAATGGAATAGAATTGAGAATCCAGTAAAAAACTCACTTATTGTTAGGCATTTAATTTTTGACAAGGGTACCAAGAGTATACAATGGGGAAATAGTAGTCTTTTCAACAAATGGTGCTAGAACAACTAGCAATCCGCATGCATTCAAGCCTGTAATCACAGCACTTTGGGAGGCTGAGGCTAGAGGATGGCCTGAGCTCAAGGGCTCGAGACCAGCCTGAGCAACTTGGTGAAACCTCGTCTCTGCAATAAATCAAAAAATAAGCTGAACATGGCAGTGTGCACCTGTATTTCCAGCTACTTGGAAGGCTGAGGAGGTAGTATCACCTGAGCCCAGCAGGTTAAGGCTACGGTGGCCATGAGCATGCCAGTGCACCCCTGCCTGGGCAAGAGTGAGACTCCGACTCAAAAAAATAGAATAAAACCTAAATGTAAGATCTAAAACTATAACACTCTTAGAGGAAAACATAGGTGTAAATCTTTGTGACTTTGGATTCTATGATGGTTTAAGCAACAAAAAAATTGGCAAAGTGAACTTTATCAAAAATGACTATGCTTCAGAGGATATCATCAAGAAAATGAAAAGATAACCCACGGAATGGGATAAAATCTTTGCAAATTACTTATTTAATAAGGAATTTATATCCAGAATATATATATAAGGAACTCTTATAACTCAACAATAAGAAGACAAATATTCGATTTTAAATGCAAAAATTTGACAATTATTTTTGTGTATGAGTTATCTAACCTAGATTTGGGACAGACATTGCAAAAGGTGTTACTGTTGTTGTTTTATCTCCAGCACCTACCAAGGAGTATCAAAGAGCATGAGTTTTTTTGTTGTTTTTAATTTTATTTTAAAGGTGTGAGGTACATTTCAGGATTAAGTATATAAGTGGTCATTGTATGAGTAAAGTTTGGGCCTCCCTTTAGTCCTTGTTTCACCTGGTTTGAAATCAGGTACCCTAACTGATGTTATGTGTGCCCCACTTCCCTCCCCTGGCAGTATCCCACAGCATGAGTTTTGAAGTAGGAGACCTTTGTTTCAGCCTTGACTCTGACACTTAATTAGCTCTTTGACACTGGACAAGTTACTTCATTTCTCCCATTTTCATTTTTCTCATCTGTAAAATAAACCTCATAATAATACCTATCTCACAAAATTGTGTGGTTTTTTGTTTTGTTTTGCTTTTTGCGTGGGAGTCTCACTCTTCTCACCCAGACTGGAGTGCAGTGGCATGCTCACGGCCACTACAGCCTCGACCTACTGGGCTCAGGTGATCCTTCTGCCTTGGATCTACAGACGCATGCCACCACGCCCAGCTAATTTTTGTGATTTATTGTGGAGATGAGTTCTCACCAAGTTGCTGAGGCTGGTCTTGAACCCCTAAGCTTAAGTAATCTTCTCGCTTTGGCCTCCCAAATTGCTGGGATTACAGGCTGAGCAACTGCACCCAGCCCCTTATAGAATTGTTGAAACTGAATATAAGCTGGCATGTAGAACTCTTACCACAATGTGTAGCATAATAAAACCTTCCTAAATCAAACCTATAATTCTGAGTTAATAAAATGATTGTGATTACATTATTTTCAATAATAGTGGTAGCAACAATAAACAAAACAGAAAATTGACTTGCTTGTGGCTGCCTCTGAGCACCAGGAGAGGACATGCATTTTTTAAATAATTTATTTATTTATTATAAAGATGTGGGGTACAATTAAGGGTTAGGTATATAAAACCGATCATGCAGGTACCCTTGTTGATGAGGTATGCCCCTCCCACCACTAGCAGTTTCCCTCAACTGCCAGTCCCAACCTCCTCCCCTGAGACATGCATATTTTTATTCATGTTCATCATCAGCCCATCTTTGTGTTTTAGTTTACAGGTGATTTTATAAAGAAGATGGTACTGGCAGATTGGCCTCAAATCATCGCTGTGGCTGATCACTCTCATGGGGAGATCCACTCTGTGCTGGGGCTCAGTTCAGACTGTGTGATAGAGTCCCGCAATGCTTATTCGGCCAATGCTGTCATCACAGGACTGAACCAGAGACAGGCAAGCCATGGCTGATATCTCATATTTCATTTTTCTCATTCACTCCGTTCTAAGCTGGAAGGTTAATTATGAACTCATTTATGACCCACCAACCAGTCTGTTCTGCCTCTAGAAGCCTGTTTACAGAGAGCTCTCAACCAGGTGGTTTCCAGGCTGTATTGCCAAGGTGACCTTCCCACCTGACTTCACAGTAGCAACTTGACAAGCTTGATCATCAGCATAGGAGTGTGAGGGACTGACTTCTCTAATCAATCTGTGCTAATGCAATGAACACACCTTGGCACCAACCCAGATATCCTCCACCTTTTGGACAAAACATCAATCATCTCAAATAAAATCAGTCAGAGAAGCTATTCATATTATCCTGTCTTCTAGAAACTGAGCAGTCATTTTACACACATAGGCAGTACCAGAGTTGTCCACACTAAGAGGTATCATGTCCATTAGCCATTCATAGCGAGGATTAAAAGAGTCAAATCTTCCCTTCCATTGTAAAAATGAATTACTTGGGCCCACCCAGTTTATCTGAAAAGCCTCTCTCTCTCTCTCTCTCTCTCTCTCTCTCTCTCTCTCTCTCTCTCCTTTTTGAATCAAGGTCTCTGTTGCCTAGGCTGGAGAAAAGTGGCACAATCACAGCTCACTACAGCCTTGAATTTCTGGGCTCAAGGGATCCGCCTGCCTCCGTCTCCGTGTGTAGCAATGGCATCTTGCTATGTTGCCCAGGCTGATCTCTAACTCCTAGGTTCAATTGATTCTTCTGCTTTGGCCTTCCAAAGTGCTGAGATTACAGGCATGAGCCACCATGCCAGGCAATAACATTCACTATAAGTACACGAGGTCTAGCCCAAATTGGCAAAATGAAGTAACAGAAGTCACCCCAGCTCAGAGCATGTGGCCAGCTTCCAAGGGACGATGTGTCCCATTTTTCAAGCTAAGAATTTGTTAAATCTTTTAAGCCATTTTTTACCAAAAAGAAGTTCTTCTGAAAAGTTTGAGGAATGCACTGCCTTGCTTTAAGAGACATTTTTATAGAAGTATTCATAAAAGAATAATTTTCCTTACACTCTGAAATTACAAGGAACAGAATTTTAAAATGCAGTTACCCCTGATGGAAGCCTATTACACTGATGCAATTACCAATGATCTTTGGATGTTCAAAGTATGCATTTACAGAATCTGCTTATTAAAATGAGGACATTTATTAAGAATAGCCAATGACTTTTTAAATCTGTCATGTTAAAACTGCTTTACTAATAAATAGTGAGTGACTAAAATATATATATTCTGTGCAGATGTATAAACCATGTAATAGGGCAAACATACATAAATAGAATCCAGAAAATACATAGAATTTTAATTGAGAAGTACTTTATGACTAACCTACAGTATGGAATAATTGAATACAAGTGAGAAAAGTCCCAGACATCTCCCAGTGATAATCAGCATGGCACAAAAGCAAACATCTGGGTTTACATGTACACCCAAGGTTGGCAATCACAAAGATGTGGGATACAATTCAGGGTTAGGTCAAAGCCTCCCGCTGCTTATTTTTGTAAATAAAGTTTTATTGGAACACAGTCACATTCATTTGTTTACATATCATCTATGGCTGCTTTAGCACTGCAGCTCTGTCTCAGAAATAGATATTTATTCTCTGTTGCTTGAGAAAGGGAATGTAATCAAACCCTTTGTGATTTGAAGATTTAAAAAGGAAAAGCTGCACAATTGCTTTGTGTGGATTCACTGAAACAAGAAGAGGGGTGGACTCTCACTTGAGGGTGCCGATCACTAGAACCAATAGGGCTCCAGGGGCTGGGTGGCCTCTTGGTTGGGGATACAGAATGAAAGCTAAAGGAAATGTACCAAGTGCTACAACCCCAGGTGTCTCAGAGAAGCTCAGTACTGAAGAAGGGGGCTTGCCTTCCCTGGAGGAGCCCGGGTTGGGTTCTGCCTGGGACTGCCAAGTTTCACCCCCTGTGGCAGTTGACGAATCCTCCCAATCCTGCTGGCACATCATGGACCAGCAAAAAGCAGAGAAAGAAATATGACGCTCATACTCCAATTTTCCCTCTGCTCGAGTTGTATCAGTTTAGTGAATCACTTTTTTTTCCTCCAGAAGTGAAGCTTTTTTTCCATAAAATGCATGAAGCTCAGAGAACTCAGTTTTATATGATCAAACACGTTCAATCTTTAAAGCCATGTCTTCTGAGACGCAGCAGGGAATAAAGAGAGGAACCCTTCCAAATATGATAGTCCAGGCCCTGATTGCTCCACAAAGAGAATAATGCATGCAACATGGGTAGAGGAGAAAGAAGGCTGGGCCACTGTGACAGCTTGTGGGCTCCTCTCTGATTTATTTTCTGATTGCACCCCCTCTCTCCTTGTAAGTTTCACCTAGTTTCCCTCGGGGTAATATGTTACATAACTGTAGTATAATATCAAGACCAGGAAATTGAACAATGATCATATTTGGGTTGAAATTCTTTAAACATACAAATTTTAAAATGCTGGCAGACTCTAGATTTTTCCTAACCCTACTGCTGAAGACTTATAGCCTCATACGGCCTCCACAGTTCAAAGGGAAAAGTCCCTTATATACTGTGGTTTAGTAGACCTGTGTAAGTAGGGGAAAATGGTAGCTCCAACAGTTTCCTTATTTTTATTAAAAACATTTAATATGCCTTGATTATATTCAAGGAATTATCAGAGAAATAAAAGTTTGTCTAAGAGTATCCAGAGTTAACCAGGTAGGTAAAGGGCTAAGAATTTTAGGTATAAATACTGGAATGAGTTTATGTTGCTTTGAGTGGGTTTTTTGGCAATGATGCCAACCTGTCTCCTATAACCTGGTTATAGAAATTAAACACTCTGGCCAGGTACAGTGGCTCACACCTATAATTCTAGCATTTTGGGAGGCCGAGGTGAGAGGATTACCTGAGTCCACAGGTTCAAGACCAACCTGGCAACTTGGCGAGACTTCATCTCTACAATAAATTTTAAAAATTAGCTGGGGGTGGTGGCACATGCCTGTAGTTCCAGCTACTTGGAAAACTGAGGTGGAAGGGTCAACTGAGCCCAGAAGGTTGAGGATGCCTCGGTCGTGAGTGTGCCACTGCACTCCAGCCTGGGCGACAGAGTGAGACTCGGACTTAAGGGGAAAAAAAGAAATTAAACACTCCCTTTTCTCCCAGTCACACCTCTCATATTTTAATTGGCTGTGAGGAATAGCAGCTGATTTATTGGATCAGGCCATAACACAGGAGTTCAAGGCTGCAGTGAGCTGTAATCGCACCACTGCACTCCAGCCTGGATGGCAGAATGAGGTCCCGTTTCTAAAAATAATAAGAGGCCTTATAGGTTATATTAGAACAGTCATTTAGAAAAGACTTAAAAGCATGTATTCTTTTGTAGCTGTGTTGGACTAAATGTAAAAAACTGCTTGGATTCAAAAGTGAACATTTTTCCCATTCTCCCCTTTCTCCTCTCCCAGCACAGCCTTGCCCAACTGGTCAATCTTATCACCAGTAAGCCATTGCTGGTGCTGAAGAAGAAACAGCTGGTAAGCCAGACCACCTAATGATTAGGAGAGTGAACCAAGGCCAATGGTAGTGTGTCTGAAAGCTTGGAGTGGGCACTGCCCACCTCCCCTCCATCTGCGAATACAAGGACATTGGACTGTTATAGGCCAGGGCTCTGAGAATAAAAGATTGTTACAATTATGTTTTCCCTTCCATCCAAATATTGCAATTGTCTGCCCCTTCTTCTAAAAAAACTGCAAAAGAACACATTGTAAATTCCAAAATGTTATCAAAAATGTCAACATGACCAAGGAGACTCTGTGTCAGGTCAGTGGTCACATAACAAAAATTTTTATTTTATTTTATTTTTATTTTAAAGATGTGGGATACAATTCAGGGTTAGGTATACAACTGTTCATTATGCATGAAAAATTGTTAACGTAAGTCTTGAGTCATGCTAAAATTGCACGTACGCTTCAAACTTGGGATGGGTGAAGGGCTATGAATTTGGGGTATAAATACTAGAATGAATTTACGTTGCTTTGAGTAAGTTTTTTTGCAATGATGCCAACTTGTCTCCCTATAACCTGGTTAAAGAAATTAGATACTCCTTTTTCTCCCAGTATCTGTCTCGTATTTTAATTAGCCATGAGGGATAGCAGCTGATTTACTGGATTAGGCCATAACACAGGAGTTCAAAGATGCAGTGAGCTATGATCACACCACTGCACTCCAGCCTGGGTGAGAGAGTGAGATCCCGTTTCTAAAAGTAATAATAATAATAATAATAATAATAACAACTTTTTAAAAATCAACTGAAAAAAGAATACTTAAAGTAATTTCAGATAATTTATGTACCTACTCCACCCTCGAGGAGGTGGATTATTACTCTCCACTTTTTTTTTTTTTGAGTCAGAGTCTCACTCTGACTGCACGCTCATGGTCATCACAACCTTGACCTGCTGGGCTCAGGTGACCCTCCCACCTCAGCCATCCAAGTAGCTGAAACTACAGGCGTGTGCCACAATGCCAGGCTAATTTTTTGATTTATTGTAGAGATGAGGTCTCGTCATGCTGCCCAGGCTGGTCTTGAACATTTGGGCTCAGGCAATCCTCTTGCCTCCGCCTCCCAAAGTGCTGTGATTACAGGTGTGAGCCATCTCTCCCAGCAACTCTCACTTCTCAAGGGTGGACTGTGCATAGTGACTTCCTTCCAAAGACTACACTATGGTGATAAAGGAAAAAAAGATATTCATGAAACTTATTAAAGAACAGGAAAGCAGGTTTTATTTAGGACCTTGGATGGGGTTTTGCAATAGAGGAAAGAGACTGGGCTCAACTCTGAATACAAGAAAAAGTGGAAATTTCTAGCCAAGGACTTCTATCTTGACTCCCCCCAAGGGTAGAGGAGTCAGTGGGCGGAAAGTTACTAAGAGAAAACATCTAGGGGAAGGGAAATTCTGACTAAAGTGACCTAGAGAAGATTCTTGCTGAAGACAGGCCAGGTTGGCCAGACAGCACCCGAAAGGTGGTGGAAGATGAGGAAACTTATCAGATATTTAGGATGGGGCATTCTGACTAAATTGACTTGGTAGGATTCTTGCTAAAGGGACAATATGGAGGTGAAAATGGAAGGCCAAAAGTCAGGACCTAGGTGAAAATGATTTCAGAGAACCCTGATTAGAGTGTGATCAAGGAAAGAATCTTTATCAATGGACAAAGGCAAAAGAAAAGAGTAACTTATTGTGGAGAGTCTTGACAAACACTCCCTCAGCCAGGTGGTCAAGGTCAATATTGTCAGTGATAAGACATCATGATAGTACATTCCCTAGATATGATGTGATGAGAATGGTACTTTATCTCTGGAGTCTTCCTCTTAAAAATTCATAACAAGAGCTAGGCATGATGGCACGCACCTGTAGTCCCAGCTATCCACAGAGCTGAGATGGGAGGATCACTTGAGCCCAGGATTTCTACAACAGCCTGGGCAACATAGTGAGACCTCATCTCAAAACAAACAAGCAAAACGTAAAATTCAATCCTAGTCTAATCATGAGGAAAAAAATCAGACAAATCCCAACTGAGAGACATTCTATAAAATCCCTCAAACTTGTCAAGATTATCAAAAACAGGAAAGCCTGAGAAACTATCACAGTCTAGAGAACCTAAGAAAACATGATGATTAAATGTAATGGGGTATTCTGAATTAAATTCCAGAACAGAAAAAGGATATTAGGGGGGAAAAGGAGATCTAAAAAAACCACTATGAATGTTAGCTAATAAAAATATATCACTATATTGCTGGGCACAGTGGCTCATGCCTGTAAATCCCAGCACTTTGGAAAACTGAAGTGGGAGGATCGCTTGAGACCAGAGTTTGAGATCAGTCTGAGCAATATAGCAAGAATTTGTCTCTAAAACAAAAATTTTTTTTAAACTAGCCGGTCATGGTGGCACATATCTGTAGTCCCAACTACTAAGGAGGCTGAGGCAGAAGGATCACTTGAACCCAGGATGAGGTTGTGGTGAGCTATGAGTGTGCCACTGCACTCCAGCCTGGGCAACAGAGTGAGACCCCCCCAAAAAGTATCAATATTATTTGTTAATTGTATGAATATACCATACTAATGTAAGATGTTAATGATAGGGAGTCTGGATGCAAGGTATATGGGAACTCTCTGTACTATCTTTGCAATTTTTCTGTAAACCTAAGATGATTCAATACTAAAAGGTACATTTAAAAAAATATCTGCCGGGCATGGTAGCTCACGACTGTAATCCCAGCACTTTGGGAGGCAGAGGTGAGAAGATAGCAAAACCCAGGGGTTCAAGATCAGTCTGGGCAACTTGTTAAGACCTCGTCTCTACAATAAAAAAAAAAAAACCACTAAAATTAGCTGGGTGTGGTGGTATGTACCTGTAGTTCCACCTACTTGGAAGGCTGAGGTGGAAGGATCATCTGAGCACAGCAGGTCGAGGCTGCAGTGGTCTTGAGCTTGCCACTGCACTCCAACCAGGGCAGCAGAGTGAGCCTCTGACTCAGAAAAATACATATATTTACAGTGTACTGATTGTTAGGACGATGTAAGAGAAGATAGCGGCTTAAGGCTGTTTACAAACAGCTTTAAAATATGACTTCTCCTTAATATGCAAACAAATCACCTGGGATCTTGTTAAAATTCAAATCCTGTAGGGGGAAAATTTGCATTTCTAACTACCTGCCCAAATGGTGCAAATCTTGCTGTTTCAGGACCACACTGAATAGAATCTGTAAGTACTCGTTGTAAAAGGAAGACATTGTCAGAGGATCCATTTCAAGTAAGACTCCTCCCACCAGACCTTTCTTTGGCAGAATTTAAGAGTGCACCTGCTGACTTTTCTGGGGTTCTTTTGGATTTTACTCTTTCCCCTGGTACTGGTACTGGGTAACTTTGTACTGCTCAGTATTTAGGTATAGCTGACATTACTTCTGAAGTTTGGGCAATTTTAAAACTCCAGTAGACCGGGGTCGGTGGCTCAGCCTATAATCCCAGCACTTTGGGAGGCTGAGGCGAGTGGATTGCCTGAGACCGTGGGTTTGAGACCAGCCTAACTTGGCAAAACCTCATCTCTACAACAATAAAATGTTAGCTGGGCGTGGTAACGCATGCCTGTAGCTCTGGCTACTTGGAAGGCTGAAGTGGAAGGATTGCTGGAGCCCAACAGGTCGACACTGGGGTGGCCGTGAGCGTGCCACTGCACTCCAGCCTGGGCAACAGAGTGAGACTACAATTCAAAATATATTTATACTAGAGAAGTATGGGGGTAAAATAAACCCTGTACTGCTTACCTACTACTTGACTTGCGAAAGGTTTGTTCTTAATTATCCCGATGATCCTAAAGGTAACAGTTATTGTTTCTTTTTGCAAATGGGGCAGTTTGGCAAGAAGCCACAAGGAATGGATGTAGACAAGGGGAAGGAGGAAAAAAGAGAGAAAGGGAGAAATTCAGACTTGCCCAATTACAACCCACAAAGAAACAAGTCAAAAGAACAAAGAAAATAGCAAGACTTGTATTTAAATTCTTCCCTGCCCTTGTGTAACCTGCTGCAAGTTCACATGTGTCTTCTCTCACAGAGTTTCCTCATAGCTGTTTGTAATCAGTTAGCTTGTCGTTTCGCACTATCACTTTCCTTCTTAGTATTCTAAAGTCAGGAGTCCTCTCCCCAATTTCAGGAATAACTTGAAAAAAAAATGCATGCCCTATCTAGAGCACATTCACCCTCAACACCCTCCTGTTTATTCAGAGTTGTATAAAGCAAACTGTTTTTTTGTTTGTTTGTTTGTTTGTTTTTTAGTTGGAGTCTCACTCTGTCACCCAGACTGGAGTGCAGTGACTGCTCCCAGCCACCACAGCCTCGACCTTCTGGGCTCCGACGATCCTTCAGCCTCAGCCTTCCGAGTAGCCAGAATTACAGGCATGCGCTACAATGCCCAGCTGATTTTTTGATTTATTGTAGAGATGAGGTCTCGCCAAGTTGCCCAGGAGGGTCTTGAACCTGCGGGCTCAGGCAATCCACTCACCTCAGCCTCCCAAGGCGCAGGATTACAGGCTGAACCACCGAGCTGGCTAAGCAAGCCTTTTTGAATTACCCTTCATATACCCTAGGTCTGAACCTAGAGTGTGGACCACAGTTGTTCTTTGGCCCCAGCTGGTTTCAGTTAAGGTCCTCTTAAAAGAAAAGCCATTTCTCAACTTTTCAGATTCCTCCCCTGGTGATTCTGTTTCCTCCAGAGTGAGGCAGAGCCTGAAATCTATGCCGCCGCCACTTGTTCCTTGAGTCCCAGTCATTTGGGAATCATTTATACAAGTCTTTTTTTAAAAATTTTAGATTTGTGGATTTACTCCATAAGTACATTGTGTGCAGGTATGGTTTGGGCTTCCAGAGGGCCGTGTCTCTCCCGATAGTGGACCTGGTACCCGGTGTGTGGTTGTATGCCCCTTATCCTACCTCCTTCCCTCCCTTTCTTAGTGGTGTCCAGCATCTGTTCCCACCTTTGTGCTCATAGGACCAGTGATCAGGGCCCATTTATCAGTGAGAATATGCAGTATTCAACTTTTTGTTTCTGTGATTGTTCACTTGGTATGATGGTGTCCAGCTGCATCCATGTTGCTGCAAAGGACATGATTTTGTTCTTTACAGCTGTGTAATATTCCATCGTGTGTATGTACATTTTCTTTATCCAGTCCACTTTTGATGGCCATCTGGGTTGGCTCCACGTTTTTGTTATTGTGAATAGTGCTTCAATGAACACATATGTGGAGGTGACGTTTTGGTACAAGTTTTGTCAAAGGATCAGATTGATTCCTTAAAAACAATCGCAGGCTAGGCGCGGTGGCTGTGCCTGTAATCCCAACACTTTGGGAGGCTGAGGCAAGAGGATTGCCTGAGCCCAGGGGTTGGAGACCAGCCTGGGCAACTTGGTAAGACCTTATCTCTACAATAAATCACAAATCTAGCCAGGTGTGTTGGTGTTCATCTGTAGTTCCAGATACTTGGAAGGTTGAGGCAGAAAGATCACCCGAGGTCCAGCAGGTCGAGGCTGTGGTGGCCTTGAGCGTGCCACTACACTCCAGATTACAACTCAAAAAAAGACAAAAACTGCAGCAACAAACTTAGTCCAGTCCGTATCTAAATGTAACTGTTTGATGTCCCCATCATAAGTCACATACAGCCAGTGGAACTCCAATCCTCTGCCTGGGCTGGGATCCAAGCTCTGATCATTACCATCCATGTGGCTTCAGTATTTGTTTCCTAGCCTCTCTGTGCCTCCATGTCCTCCTCTGGAAAAGGGCCCTAAACAGCCCTACTGTGGAAATAAGTATAAGCCACCCCAAATGAGAATAAGCAGAGGGTGTCCATGCGTGCTTGCTCAAGCAGTGAAGGAGAGACCCCAAGAACTTTAGAATAGACGTAGCTTTAGCACAGCCATTTTTCCCTAGCATAGCAATTTTGCTTGTTTTACCACTCACACGCTTTGCTAAGCAGCTTGCATGGTCTCCACATCTCGTTTACCTCAATTAATTAATAAGAAAAGTCACCTTTCCCAAAACTGGTTTCTAGAACCAGTTTCCCTGAGTTAGGCTTTAGAACTCAGTGATAACTCAAACCCCCTTAAGCATGTCCAGTCCTCCAAATAATTTTTCTTCCAGGCATTCATATCAATACATTGTTATCAGCCATCCAGGATGACCTCCAGCCCACCACCACGGGAGGCATCTGTATGGATACATTGTTATCGCCTGACTATGACAACCTCTAGCCCATCACCCGAGGTCATGAGATGCTGGTGTCTGGTGATGTCAAGATCCAAGACTTATGTGACTGCTGTCAATATCAAAGAATGCAGCCCAGGACATTCCTTTTGGCCCAGACCCCTCTGGGTCCAAACCTCCTTTGTCCCAAGAGCCCTTAAATATACCCAGTTCTCAACCTTTGAGTCACTTGCCTAAGTGCTGGCCTCCTTTCTATCTGTGATAGGTGAATAATAAACTTTACTTCTTTCTACTTTTTTGTTGCAATCTTGCATTATTCCTGTGGTACTGGCCCACCTTGCCTCAGTTTACCCTTTCAAGCAAGAAGCCAACCACCATCACTAGCATGTGACAGAGACCCAAATCAAAAGCTCTAGAGTAAAAAAAGCGAGGGAGAAGGAGTGGAAGGTTATTGGTGGGGATGGGAGTGGGGAGTGCTGGAGGCAGGCTAACTGGAAGAAGAGCAGTTTAGGATTGGTTTGCAGGTCATGAGGCAGGGTAGCTAGTAAAAGTTAGGCATAGATAGATACATTTCTCATAGACAGTTTTTAGTTTTTAATAAGAAAACGGGCCAGGCTCGGTGGCTCAGCCT
Organism: Carlito syrichta; assembly: GCF_000164805.1. Taxonomy (NCBI): domain Eukaryota; kingdom Metazoa; phylum Chordata; class Mammalia; order Primates; family Tarsiidae; genus Carlito; species Carlito syrichta. The sequence continues at coordinate 26,298 of NW_007249710.1, read as the reverse complement.
GTAATCCCGTGCCTTTGGGAGGCTGAGGTGAGTGGATTGCCTGAGCCGGCGGGTTCGAGACCCGCCTGGGCAGGCGAGACCTCATCTCTACAATAAATCAAAAAAATTAGCCGGGCGTGGTAGCGCGCACCTGTAGTTCCAGCTACTTGGAAAGCTGAGTCGGAAG